>NW_026854548.1:0-33371 GCF_026571515.1 Ruditapes philippinarum
AAAAAAAGGACCGTCCCTGCATGGTACTTTTACAAGTTAACATGTTGTCCTGCACATAAGAGCATGATTATTTGACAAGTTAGCATGGTGTTTGAACAAGTCAGCATCTTCTTTTGACAAGATATGATGTAAATTGCACATGTTTACATGCTTAAACGACAAAATAATATGATCATTTCACAAGATTGCAAAAACATTGATCACATAAGACAGTCACGGCGTTCCACAGTTCAGATAAAAACGTATGTTGCTTTATCTTTGACTACTGGCATTTGCAACTATAAATTAGATGACTGAATTTTATACCTTTGATATGTATATACAACGTGAAAGATTTTAGTGAAGCGCTCCATTCAACATAAGAATTCAGTGATTAATTGAGAGGTTCAGTGAGTTTCAAGCCTTAAATCAGCCCGTTGTCTTGTTTGAATCTACCCGGTGCCCTAAAAAATTTAAACGGTTGTCATAAAAATACGTACTACAAATTCATTACTGGCCAAAACATTTTACTTAAACCATTAAATTATCGCGGAATGATTTTTTTTATAAACACGCACTCCACTTCAAAATTGGAGTGTACAGTAAAACGAGCGAGATAGAGCGAAAGGCCGATTTACACGGCTTATTGTAAGTATTGTTTATGTTTTTGTCTTGTCATTCATTTACAAAATGTATTTTTCGAAAAACGGAAAATGTACTTCCGTAGAGGATTGTTTTGGGCTTCCAATGATCCTAGCTGTTACAACTAAAATATATATTAAGCCCGGGGGAACTTTTTTCCCTGACAAAGCGATCGACTTAACTTCCCAACCATTCAAATGCCATACGCTTCGGATTTTTTTAAAAAGTGTATTAGAAAAATATCAACCCGTAATAAGAACTTGTCCTTCGTGCAACATAAAAAAACCTGAAGGATTTGTAAAATTTGTAATTCGGTAATTTTTTGAAAGTAGTGGAGCAAGAGATGGAGCGATATTAATTTGACGTATTAGGAGGAGCGTAGTCTATAAATATTTATATATAAAAGCTAAAGATGTTAAAATAGACGTGATCAAATGGTAGGACAGATATATATACCTTTTTTTAAAGACAACTAATACAGCGTGATATCCTTTCAACTACTATATAGCGTAATAAATGTAATAGAAGTATATGCGCCGGTTTAGCCCCAAGACTGCGCAGGCGTGGCGGTCATTTTGTTTTCTATTAATAGGAACACATTTGCATAGAAGAAATGACCTCACTACACATGCGCGGCAGCCGTGTTGAATAACAGACACGTGTCGGCCATTTTGGATTCTATTTCAAGAATGACATCATCGTTCTATTTTTAGAATGATATCATCCGTCTATTTTTAGAAATCTATCTTTAATCTCCCGGAAGTATACGGAGCTGACTTGTATACCCGATATAAAGCTTGAATCGCGGACACTGAAGGTCAGGTCCTCGGCCCAAGACGGAGAGATAAATATCATCATTTATAAAAGAAATGTCTGTAAATAAATACCTGCTGAACATTTTAATAAATAAAAGCAAATAAACTAGAATTAAAAAAAAACAACATACACATAGCTTATGTTTTTTAATATGGTCAAAATAAATAGTATACATTTAATAAAAATAGTACTTGTTTACTCCTCGGCTGTCCAAAACCAAATGACACAAATCATCAGTGTATTATTTCTAAATGTTCTGATCACGAGTGTATCAAACGTGATCGTTGTCACAGTGTCTGGCGTATGTTTACTTAGGGACGGATGTGCGGACAATGGTCCATTCAACTGTCAAAATTAATCTCTTTTAAGTCGCCACTCGGTCTAGCGTATGTTTATTTAGGGACGGATATGCGGACAATGGTCCATTTAACTGCCAAAGTTAATCTCTTTAAAGTCGCCACTTGGTCTGGCGTATGTTTATTTAGGGACGGATATGCGGACATTCAACTGTCAAAGTTTATACGTCTAAAGTAAAAGCGGGTAAGCAATAAGCTATTGAACTGTCAGTTTACCACTGGGGCATTAGTTTAAACTTATTTTGGAAAAGAAATGCCAACATGTTTTTAAAACTGATCATCATGAATGTGAAAAAATATATTTGCAATGGTAACTAAAACCGAGCGAAAATACAACAGAAAAAGTCTTTTCGTCTGTTGTGCAACATTTTACGATATACATTTTGATTTTTTTCGCATCAAATGATAGACCTGCCAGATGCTTAGAAATAAACCCTAGGTTCTCGATTCGATTTTCAGCCGTTCTGGAGTTATGGTCCTTTAGCGGTTTTTAAACCATTTTTTTTAAGTCCATAAAACCCTGAGATTTATATACCATTTGAAAGATCCCTGCGAGTAGATACACAAAATGTATTATTATATGGATCTACCTCTTACCGTTTTGAAGATAGGAGAGTTTGAATATGGCAGACAAAATCACTCATGCGTAAAATGACGATTCTCCGGTTATTTCTGGACATAACAATGGGCATGTTGCATATCAAACGAAAGGTCTTGACAAATGCTACAAGCTCAAACTAACAAACCGCAAGTGAAATCACTCATGCGTAAAAAAATCATTAAAATTACTAAAAATAAGCTTACTCCCAGTCTTTTACTACTCGCTATCTAAATCGGAAATGAACGAATCGCTACGGTTAATCGTAATAAATGGAGTAAAAGAAGCGGTTCTGATTGGTCACTGAAATGACAGTAATTGCACATTTTCATTGGTCTAAACTGCAACATGATTAGACTAACAAGAGAGGCGGGGCACTAGTTTTTCTTTTATTCCCGGGGGAATAGGGGAGTAGCATAAGGTTATTTTTTCTGGGGAAAAAATAAAAAAAAAAAACAGGTATTTTTTTTTTTTTGTATTTCATACAAAAACGTTTTTTTTTAAAAATAGTTAATACTTGTTTTGGGTTTCTTTTTTCTAATTTGTTTCTTTAAATTTTTGACACTACTTTAAAAAATCCCTTGTGTTTTCTTCTGAAAACCGGGTCAAAAAATTTTTTTGAAAGATGTCTTTGAAAGTCTTTCCCTGATAATTTGGGTTTTTTTTACATAGTATGTTCAGAAAAAGGCCGGGACACATTAGACGAAAGTTTTTTTAAATTGGGCCCTAATTCTTTTAGATATTTTCTTTTTTAAGGGATCTTTTTAAAACCCCCCCAAAAGCTTTCTGGACTATTTTCCAAACCCAGTCCCAAATATTCGTAAGGTTCGTGTCTAGGAAAATAGAAGGCTACACAATGTTTTCCCGGTCCGTTACTCGTTTCTGTGTTTGAAACCAAAAAATCTTCCGTTTGTTTACGAAATTTCATCAGCCGCACACACTGTTACTGGGTATCTTTTTCAATATATTTTCTAGCTGGTAATTATCCATTTTAGAAAGTGGAACCGAGTCCAGTCAATATTCGTTTTAAGCTTCTTAGGCGCGCGACGTCCGTTTCTATATTGGAATCACGTAATCGTTTTTACTTCCGACGTTTGCCATTTCAACTGCTTGTGCCATGAAGCTAACCATATTGACCAACAGGGCGTTGTACATTTTGAAGCTTCTCTTCCGCTTCTTTAAGCTTTTTTTCCCGTTCTTTGAGCTTCGTTTCTAGTGTCACGAGCCTTCTACGCGAATTACCGCTACCAATAATGAAACGGCCTCTATAATCGGGTGTCACGTAACCGTCTCTCAAATTTTAAAAATATGGATACCATTTCTCTGGTCACTATAACGGCACCCCATTTTTTTGTTTATGAACGAATCTAGGGAACGCCATGTTTGTTTTGAAAGTAAAAAGGAGGCAAAGAATTTCATTTTTACGGTATTTCTAAATTCTTCATCTGAAATATGTGTTCTTCAAATGCGTCAATCTCTTATATTCCACCATTAACAATTCTTGATGTCGTGATTGGGGCCATAACGCCTCAAACCAGCTTTTCTAAGTTTAATGGGCGTTGTCCGATAGATTCTCAATTTGGTCATGTCGGCTGATGCTAAGTTTCTTTGGGCCTGACGGAAGAAATTTTTGCTGAGATGGGGTCCTCTATGTAATGGCGTGAAAAGTCAATCAAAAAACTGGCCATAAATTTTGTCTCTTCTTCTTTTCAAAATGTGGGGAACGCATCATTTAGCAAGTACGGCCCCAATAAAGCCTCATCAAAAGAGTTCTTCTGATCTATGTAAACGTTTTTGCCGTCTTTAAAATTTTCCTTTACAAAATGTAGTAAAGGTTTTTGAAATCTTTTAACCCATATGTCAAACGTTGGGGTTTTTTGAGCTTTTCTTAATAACCCCTTACCGGAGGTCCATAAAGAAAACTTGTCTCTTTAAAACCTCTATCAACCCCTATAACCCTTTAATATTAGTATCAACATCTTCAAAGCATTATCATCTTCAACCCCTTCATCAAAAATCAACAATCAAAATCCAACGTCATTAAATTTGGGGGGGGTCCCCGACCAAAAAATTTGCCCCACCTGAAATGGTTTCCCGGAAAAAGGGGTTCCATCCGTTTTTCTAAAATTCGGATTTTTGGGCCTTCAAAAAAGGGATTTTTAAACGAAATTTTGCAGGTGTAACTTGGGGGTTTTAGATTATTCCAAAAACCGTAAAGGGTTTTGAAAAGTTTGCTTGTTTCCCCAACCGTTTTTTAAAAAAATCAAATCGGAAATTTGGGGAAAAATATTCTTTTAAACCCAAAGGGCGCCCCTTTTCTGCTTCGATAGGATTAATTGAACAATTTCCAAGGTTTCGGATAACAAAAGGGTTCCCTGCAAGTTTTCCTTTTAGAAATTAAAATTTTGGGGGAGGGAAAAAGAAGATGGGTACGTTTCTTTTATGGCTCCTTTAGTAAAAAGAAAAGGGGAATTCTCGGTCAAAATTTGGCTCTGTCATGAAATTGGGCAAAAAACAAACGGGTTTCCTTTTTCTGGTTGAAACTATCGCGAAAATTCAAGATCGGGATACCGGGACATTTTATCCAAGAATTTTATGGGGGCCCCAAGTTTTTCATTCAGAGGTTGCCCAATTTTCCAAAACGCAATTAAGCGTTCAGGGGGCTGACTACAGGCCTTTGAAAACAGCAGTGGGGGGCCCCGGTTCCCAATTTCCCGGTTTTTTTTTACCTTTTTCCCCCCTGGTCCCCCGGAAAAAAAAAAAACAATTTAAAAAAAGGGGGGCTTGGGGAAAAATTTTTTCTTTTTTTGAAAATTTTTTTTCCCCCGGGAAAGGTTTTCAAAACTTTTTTAATTAGAAGGGGTTAAAATTTCCCAAAAAGTTGGGCCCCCAAAACCCCGGCCCCATGGCCAAAAAGGGGAAAGTTTCCCTGTCTTCGCATGTTGTCAAACTTAAAAACAAACCCGATAACATACAGAACAAATTTTTCATTTTTGATAAAAACAAAATTAAAAAACAAAACTAAACAAAATTTTGCCTTCTTTCAAGTTTTTTAAAAGATTTTTACGTTTTCCCGATTTTTCAGAAAAATCCCCCCTTCTCCTCCTCCCCCCCCAAACCACCCTCCCCACCTCCCCTTAAACCCCCTCCACTACAACCCCCCTACAAACTCCACCTTTCCCTTTTCTTCCCTTCCCCAACCCCCTCCCCTCCTCCACCACCACCTCCTCCTTCTCCTTCTACACCTCCTCCTCTTCCACTTTCTCCACATCCTCCTCCACCTCCTCCTCCCACCCTTCCCCTCCCTTTTCAAATTGTTTTTTTATTTTTTCACATTGCAGGAACGTTTTCCCGGCCCGCTTTCCCAAATCCCAAACAGAATACTTTAAGCTTATTAGTGACCAATCAGAACGCTTCTTTTACTCCATTTATTACGATTAACCTCATTGCCGATTAAGATAGCGAGGAGTAAAGACTGGGGGTAAACTTATTTTAGTTATTTTAATGAGTTTTACGCATGAGTGATTTCACTTGCGGTTTGTTAGTTTGAGCTTGTAGCATTTGTCAAGACCTTTCGTTTGATATGCAACATGCCCATGTTATGTCTAGAAACAACCGGAGAATCGTCATTTTACGCATGAGTGATTTTGTCTGCCATATTCAAACTCTCCTATCTCAGAAACGGTAAAAGATAGATCCATATAATAAAACATTTTCTGTACCTACTCGCAGAGATCTTTCCATTGGTACATACATCTAAGGGTTTTATGAACTTTGAAAAAATGGTTTAAAAACCGCATAACTTGACAACGGCTGAAACTCGAATCGAGAACCTAGGGTTTATTTCGAAGCATTCTGGCAGGTCTATCATTTGATGCGAAAAAAATCTAAATGTATATCATAAAATGTTGCAAAAAAGACGAAAAACGCTCTTTCTGTTGTATTTTTGTTCGGTTTTAGTTACCATTGATTTTTTTTTATAATTTTGCACATTCGTGATGATCACTTTTAAAAACATGTTGGGATTTCTTTTCCAAAATGAGTTTAAAATTATGCCCCAGTGGTAAACTGACACTTCAATAGCTAATTGCTAACCCGCTTTTACTTTAGACGGATAAACTTTGACAGTTGAATGGAGCATTGTCGGCATATCCGTCCCAAATAAACACACGCCAGACCGACTGGCTACTTTAAAGGGATGAACTTTTATATTTCAATAGGCCATTGTTAGTGTATCCGTCCCTAAATAAACACACGCCAAACATTATGGCGAATTTAAGGGGATTAACTTTGACAGTTAAATAGGCTATTGTAAATGCATCCGCTCTTAAATAAATAGACGCTCGACTATGTGACTATGATCACGTTTGATACACTCTTGATCAGAGCATTTAGAAATAATACACTAATGATTTTTGTCATTTGGTTTCGGATCGCCGAGGAGTAAACAAGTACTATTTTTATTCAATGTATATTATTTATTTTGACCATATTAAAAAACATAAGCTATTTGTATTTTTTTAATTCTAGTTTATTTGCTTTTATTAATTAAAATGTTAAGAAGGTATTTATTTACTGACATTTCTTTTATAAATGATGATATTGATCTCTCCGTCTAGGGTTGAGGACTTGACCTTCAATGTCCGCGATTCAAGCTTTATATCGGGTATACAAGTCAGCTCCGTATACTTCCGGGAGATTAAAAATAGATTTCTAAAAATAGACGGATGATATCATTCTTAAAATAGATCGATGATGTCATTCTTAAAATAGAATCCAAATGGCCGTCGCGCGTCTGTTATTCAACACGGCCGCCGCGCATGTGTAGTAAGGTCATTTCTTCTATGCAAATGAGTTAATATTTATGAAAAAACAAAATGGCCGCCACGCCGTGCATCTGTTATTCTACACGACCGCCGCGCAGATGTAGTCAGGTAATTTCTTCTATGCAAATGAGTTATCATTTATAGAAAACAAAATGGCCGCCACGCATGCACAGTCGTGGCGTTAAACCGACTCCTATACTACTTGTAATCGGGAAGGTTTCATTTATTGCTGCCGTATAGATTCCATTATTCATATTCTAAAATAATTTGGATGAGACCCGATCATTGAATCATACAAATGTATGCATGGCGTAATACAGGATGCCACTTATTCGAGGTCAATCATGATTTTTGACACGGAGGTGTACGTTTAAAAAACGTGTCAGTGCAAATTCGACAAAATCAAACCACGAACACGTTTCCGAGCAGGTACGTGTAAGGCGATTGTTCCCGCCAAAATATTATGTTTTTCGAAAAGATAGATATTCAAGGTGCAGAACAGAGACAAAGTTATACAATGTACGGGGCACATTAAATGGATCACTGCTACCGAGTTTACTATGACGTTCTGTAAATAATCAATAGCTCTAACGTGCATGTTCAGATCAAACACAAAAAAGCCACGTTTTCATGAAATTGAAAGACTTTTGTAAGGTGGGGAATCTCTACGAAAATGGTTGACAAAGTGTCAGTCGTTCTTAGGATATAACACGTGTTTCAGTTCTGTTTCAAGATACTTCCTCCCTTATTTAGCGTTTTTGTTTAGTTTATTATTTTCCTCTCAAAATGTGAATAGAACTGTTTACTTTATAATCAAACACTGCATATTGTCAGTACAAATCTTGGTTTAAGAAAAAAAATTGTAAAATTTTGGTTGTTTATTCACAGAGTATCTAAGTATGAACACAACGAGCGTAATAAAAAAGGCAGTGCTCAATAATTGATAGACCTAGTAATAGTAGAAACAAATTAATGTATTATCATATTTCTCCGGCTTCACATTTAAGTACGTCTATTTTAACTTTGAAAGATTTTATTTATAGAAAGTCGTAGACACCAACTTAATATCGCCTTGCGCCCAACAACCGGCTGTTCGCTTTATCTTTTGCCCTTTTGCTCCTCTACTTTTGAAAAAAAAAATCGATATACAAATTTGAGAAATCTACCAAGAGTAGTTTATTTAACCAAGTTTTCTAGACTCCTTTGATTATGTATTAGATTTTTATGATGAATACACGTTATAAATAAAACGTACTGAGTAGAATTGCGTGTCCAGAACATGTATGGTTATCTTCAGTATTAAAGGGGAATAAATTGTGAGGGCATAGAATAGATTCAAGTTTTTCTTCGATTAAAGGCGAGGTATGGTACTTTCATTTAGTGGGCATTTTTCCACATCAAGTAATTTCCATAACACGGCCATCTCGTTTTGATTTTTATACCTAAGTTCTTTGATAATACGGCCAGCTTGTTTGTTCTTATTGTTATATTTTGGTTAAATGTAGGTCATAATGTGACCGGCTTGTTGTGGTTGTTATATCTAGGTTATTTCATGATTATGCCGGCTTTGTGTTTTTGTTGTTTAATTAAGGTGCTTTCATAATGCAGCCAATTGTTATGATTCTTATTCCTGGGTTTTTTCACAATGCGGCAAACTTTTTTGTTCTGATTGTTACTTAAAGGTTCAGCATGCTTTGGTTCTTATATATCTATGTTTTTTCATAATGCAGGCATCTGTTTTTAGGTTGTTATATTTAGTTTCATTCATTATGCGGCTTACATTCTGTTCTAATTGATTCTTTTATAATGCAATCAGCATGCTTTGGTATATCTTTATCCTTTCATAATGCGACCAGCTTGTTTTGCTTCCACTTTCTAGGCACGTTTATAATGCGGTCAAAATTTTTAGTTCAAATATCTATGTTCTTTCATAATGCGGCCATCGGTTTTTTTTGGTTTTGATATCTAGGTCTTTTTACAATGCGACCACGTTGTTTTAATTCTAATATCTATGTTCTTTCCTAATGCGGCCATCTGTTTGTTTTAGATGTTATATTGAGGTTCTTTCATAATGCGACCACCTTGTTTTGGTTCGAATATCTATTTTTTTTCATACTTCGACCATTTGTTTTGGTTGTCATATTTAGGTCCTTTTATAAAGTAGACAGCTTGTTTTGTTTTGTATCATTGATCTTTTTATACAACTTGCTTGTTTGCTTTTGTTTTCCTTTCTAGACAAAACAATTAAAATGTATCAGCTCTTGTTATTCATATATTGTTACTCCGTAAAAAAGCCAGCTTAACAGTTTTCTTCCACAATTCTGCATTTGCAAAATACGACCACTTTTACTCCTCCAGTTTATAAGAAGCTTAAAGTTATAAATCTTGCGTGTACTTTACTGTCTTGACTTACCAGTACTGGTGCCACGTTATGATTATTTCCCCCCAGTTTGGACACCTATTAACAAAAATGGTGTACAGCTTCAGACTTTAAAGTTTGTCACAAGGAATAAAATTAATGTACATTTGTGTATATGATTACTAAAACATCAATGTTGTTTCACAATTTTAATTTCATTAAATATAAACATTATGACATAATATAAGCATTGAACATTTATTCATAAATAAAACTTCAGGTGCAATCAGTAGTGACATCATAATTATCATACTATATATATAATAACAAATGTACTCGTACATAGTTATCTCCCTTCAATGATTTTAATGTCTATATCTTAATTCTAATACAAGAACAGAATTTTCCTATAATTTAAATATTACATTTCAATATTATGATATATAAAGTGTTCATTAAATACAAGTATACAGTTTGTTGTTAATATCATGCATATAGGTATTTAACCATAATTTCACAAACCTTTGAAACATGTCTTTCTAAAATTAAGCCAGCATATATCTCATTTTATTGTAATAATATCTTAATATTATGACAACATCAACTCTACAAAAAGTTGTATAATTACAAACGAAACCTCTCTCCCAGCACTTACAAACTTGCTTGCATAATTTCAGTCGGCCATATTTCCTAGCCATGAAAGATAACTCCCTGTTTCCCTGTCTAAAATTCCACCAAATTATTCCCCTTTCAAATGAACTCAAAGAAGGGACCTTTTAAAAAGACTTTGTATTTATTTATTCGATTTTTTGTTCAGAAACGGACAATTTTTTCTTTACCTTTGTTTAATTTGCTTTCTATCAATATATGGTTCCTATGGTAAACATATGAGTTTTGATGGTAAACAAATGAATTTTCTGAACCGAAAGTAAACTAACACACAGCGTTGCTGTCATCACATGTAAACAATTCATTAAATCAGTAAGTATATTGAGATATTTGTTTGACTTTCAGTTTCAAATGCAAAATATTAATATGGAAAACAACAATGTGTAGTTTATGTGTATTGCTTTAATGTGTTTGTCTGATATTTTAGTTGTAAAAGCCATGTACACTTAGTGTCGCTTCATAGCAACCGATTTAAAACGTGAGCGGTAACTGAACGAGATATGGCAAAGCGCATGCTCGCGCACTGACTTCCGCTCTATTGAAATATTGCATAGACGTATAGCGAAAGTTCGTAAGTGCCCAGTTAAGAAAATACCCTTAAAAGATGTTATGCCTGAAGGATATTATGAAGTTTTCATGTTCGTACATCATTTCCACTTGACTTTGTTATGCTATAAATGAAATTTATTATAACCAACAAAGGGCTATAACTACACAATTATGCAAATGAGAGTAATGCTTGTTGGATACTGCATATTCCTCAATAAAATATATCTACCAAAGACGTTTTATGTATATACTTTCAATTACATATATATGACAGTTTTGTCCGGCATAATGTAAACTATGCACATTTACAATGGGCAATAAATCTAAAATAATTAAAGGGCGGAGTGGTTAAGCGGGTAAAACGCCGAACTACTACTTTAAAGATTGCTGGGCACGTGCGTTCAAACCCCATCATGGGAAAGCCAATTGTTTCCGTAAGCAAGAAGCTTTCTCATACACTGCATTTACCTGAATAAGATTTTTCTATATATGATTATTTTCAAGTTCTTAAATCCAACACCTTGAAAGTTAACCTCCAGAGGAAACTAAATATGAAAAAGTCAGACAAACAATAACTCAAAATATATGGAGAAGAAAGATATGAGTCTAAAGTTCTTTTCCTGAATGAATTATATAAATTTATCTGTGAATTTCTATGCATAAAGCGCAAACCTTTTCCGGTTACGCCCGGACCACCGTTAAGTTAACTAAGTGCAAAGCAGTTACTCCTCATTATGCAATAGAAAGTTATGGATCATTAAGTACTGCACTCTTCCGCACGGATCAATGTTCATCTATTAAGTTTAATGATGATACATCTTACATTTTTTCAGATATGCTCCTGACAAAAACTAAGTACGAAAGCACAAAGGATAATTTAAAATATGGTAGAGATTTATCCAAATATGAAGTTTGGATTTCATTCCTGTTATACTTATGTGTTAACGTCCGGTCAAAAGAATACAGCTAGCCAGACCACCAAACGGACTAGCTGATTCTATGATAGATCTACAACCCCTTCAAAACTTCACTATGCCAGGTTAAAATGACTGATAACAACCTATTCTAAATTAATGTCAAATTCAGTGAAGAAGAATTAAAGAATATTGCAGTAAAGCATTTATATAAAACATTTTCACAGAATTTATGTTTCAGAAATATTTTCTTTTTATTTTAGCTCACATCTAACACCTAACAGTCTTTAAACATTAACAATAAGGTGTTTTTTTTAAATGAATATCAAAAATGAAAAAAAATCATATCGTCAAAAATCCAGACAAAAATATTGTGGTGGCAGAGACCTCATCCTGTAAGGGGAGACCACTGCGTGGGAGATTGTAAATAGAGGATATTCAAGTTTTTTCTATAAATACATGATTTATTTTCATCGAGTGGTATGAAAATAAATATTTCATGAGTGGCGGAAGCTACGAGTGAAATATGGTAATTTTCATGCCACACGATGAAAATAAATCATGTATTTTTAGAAAAAACTTGAATTTTCTGTTTATTATATACATTTTTCTCTTTCTGGACATTAAAATTTGAAAGACTTTCCCTTAAATTTTGAGTACTGGCAGAATTTAAAAGAAAGTAGTCCGACAAGACACCAGTGAAAATACGGAAAATATGTTTCACTGCAGTGAAAAATAAATTTTTACAGTGAAAATACCGAAAATGAAAATACGCATTTTATTTCATCAATATTTTTCAATATTTCATTTAAAAGTATATAATAAATTTTCATATCGCTGGCTGAAAAAAAAATCTGTATTAACAGAAAGAAAAATACCCTTAAAAACCTCTATTTATTCGTGTTGGTTCAGTACTAATTTTATCGGACTCGTTGACTAAAATAATATTATGCTCACCAGAAGCTCACATAATATGATTTTACTCAATTCATGTATTAGATTGTCAATATCTCAATTTCAATTTATTTACATCAACACTCACATAGTATAATATACAAAACATGAGCAAATAAAATATGTAAACATATAAATATGTGCTGAACAACATTTTTGATGAAATGACGTCATATTTGACGTCATAATATTTTATACATACATGTCATATGTCCTGTTCCCTAAATATAAATATAGTAAAGATGATAATTTGACAAACAAGACAACATTACAGTAGCTTAAAACTAAACCCGGTAATAGCCGGTATAACTATAATTATACATCTCTACAGTAGATCAACTTATACAAAACTATCAAAACTGACTAGAACATGGGTTTGCAAAGCAAAAAGATTATGTACAAACTTGTAATCTCTCTTAAAGCCACACGTATAATGACTCAGATATAGAAATAATATTTTTTTCAGTCTTTCTGAAATGTCAAACATGGGTATAATTTTTTTTTTCAATACAAAACACTTAATCACTGAAATAAAACATACATCTATTGCAAAAGAAGAAAAAAGATAGTCAACTAATATTGCAAAAAGTGACGACGGAAAAATGAAAACCTTACGAGAAAGTCGCTCTTTGGAGCCTATTGGGCCTTTAAGCAATGTATGCCGGCCTGTTTCTAGCTTTTGAATCACATTATTGGTAATTTTGTTATAGAAATTTGCCATACATGGGTACATGGAAGTGTTCAGTTAAGGAAAAAAGTAAAAAATGTAGATTTTGTGATAAATAGTTTTCAAGATAATGAGCAGAAACATTTAAGGCACCTGTGTCCTTGACCTTTGACCTCCCAAAATTAATAAGGGTCATCTACTAGTTAAGACCAATCAATATGTGAAATATGAAGACTTTGCGATAAATAGCTGTCAAGATAATGACATTCAAGGACCATGTGAACTTTGTGATAAATACATGTAGTGACCAAGATAATAAGCGGACATAATTCTGACATTGAAGGCCCCTGTGACCTTGCCTTTTGAACTAGTGACCCCAAAATCAACAGGGATCATCTACTAGTTATGACCAATCAGTAAGTGACATTTGAAGACTGGTGTGATAAATAATTTTCAAGATAAGAGCTGAAATCATACTACTATTCAAGGACCCTGTGACCTTGATCTTTGACCTGGTGATTCGAAAATCAATAGGGGTCATTTGCAAGTTATGGCCAGTTAATATATGAAATATGAAGACCTTTTGATAAATTGTTATTGAGATAATGAGCCAAAACCATTCTAATATTTATGGCTCCAATGACATTGACCTTTGATCTAGTAACCCCAAAATCAATAGGGATCATCTACTGGTTATGTCTAATCAATATGTAAAATATGAAAACTTTGGGATAATAGTAACCAAGATAATAAGCGGAAATTATTCTGACATTGAAGGCTCCTGTGACCTTGACCTTTGACCAAATGACCCCAAAATCAATAGGGGTCATTTACTAGTTATGACCAATCACTATGTGAAATATGAAGACTCTGTGATGAATAGTTTTCAAGATAATCAGCGGAAACCATTCTGACATTGAAGGCCCATATGACTTGTGACCTCAAAATCAATATTGGTCAATTAACAGTTATTCTCAATCACAATGTAATATATGAAGACTGTGATAGATAGTTTTTAAGATAATCAGCAGAAACCATTCTGATATTTAAGGCCCCGGAGACCTTGACCTTTAACCTAATGACCCCAAAATCAATAGGGGTCATCTGCTAGTTATGGCCAATCACTATGTGAAATATGAAGACTTTGTTATAAATAAATTCAAGATAATCAGCGGAAACGATGTGGTCTGCCGACAGACAGAGCAACATTAGCAAAACAATTCTTCGAAGGGGGGGGGGGGGGCAAATTTAAAATTTATAATAATATATAATAATATAATAAACTATAATACAGAAATTCAAAAGATATAAGACTAGTAGTATTTGCTTTGTCAGAGTTAACAAAAATGTTAATAATCAATCATTTTGTTAATTTCATTTTACACGAAAATTCCCAATTAAGAAAAAGGTGAATTGTATAACTGTTGCATAAGTCAGCTAGTCTGTTTCCAATAAGGCCAGGAAGATTTCCTTTTGTGTAAGTTTCTGTAATACCAGAAACCAGATGTCAAGTTTTTATATTAAATTCTCTTAGAAGCGTTGAAGTTCGTTGTCAATATTGTCACTGTAGTTTTACTGAAGCTCATTTTCTGAAAGAGAAGAAGAAATGATAAATGATTCAAAAGATAATATTTTCTAACAGTATAAATAGCAGAATTGTAATTACAAAACTTGTTACTTATGAAATTCCTTGTGGAAAGTCAATGGTTGTAAAAACACAGGTTGCTAAGTAAATTAATTACATGTTGTTTTTTCAATTTACAGGCTGCTTTGGAAAGAAAATGGTTGCTTTGGAAGTCACTTCTTGCTAAAACATTAAATTGCTATTTTGGAAGCCAGTAATTGCTCTGAAATACAATTGTGGCTATGGAAAGTAAATGGTTGCTAAGGTAAGTCAATTGAAGCAATGAAAGTTACAAGTTCTTCGGTTAGTCAATAATTTCTGTGGAAATCAATGGTTGCTAAAGAAATTAAATAGTTAATATGTAGTCAGTGGGTGCTATGGAAAGTCAATATTGTTGGTATGGAAGTCACTGGTTTTCTTATATTTAAAATGCGAGAGGAAAATGATGACAGTATCAGGTGAATACGCTATGTCAAGTTACATACCTTGTATATATTAAATAGCAAACGGGTGCTGGATATTAATTGTGTTGTTGATGAGCAAGGGGTGTTTATTTTATGATAATTTGACCATTATTGACATAGCAAATGTGCCGTACGCCTGTGGTTAAAAACGCTTCAAAAATATAGTCTTATTCAAGAACAAGAGGGCCATGATGGCCCTGAGGTCGCTCACCTGTATATAGGCCCCCGGAGCGGGGCCAGTTTAAACCCCAGGGCTTTTATTTGAGCAAACTTGGAAGACACCCATTAGAAGATGTTTCATGATGTTAAGTTTTTACTACACACATATAATGAAAAACAATGCCCTCCCCCCCCACTTTGGCAGGGCCAATTTAAACAAAAGGGCTTTTATTTGGACAAACTTGGTAGACACCAACTAAAAGATGTTTCCTGCTTAAAATCTAACCTCTAGCTCATTGGGTTTTTTAAAAGAAGATTTTTTAAGTTTTTACTATACACATATAGTTAAAAACAATGACACCTCTGGGGCGGGGCCAGTTTTAACCCCAGGGCTTTTATTTGAACAAACTTTGTAGACACTTACTATGAGATGTTTCATTCTTAATATCTAAACTCTAGCTACCGTATTTGGGTTTTTTCAAAGAAGATTTTTAAGTTTTTGCCATACACATACAAGGAAAATCAATGACCACCGGGGCGGGGCCAATTTTGACCCCAGGGCTTTTATTTGAACAAACTTTGTAGACACCCATTAGAACATGTTTCATGCTAAATATCTTAGCTCTAGCTCTTTGGGTTCTTTAAAAGAAGATTTTTTAAGTTTTTACTATATGCATATAGGGAAAATCAATGACCCCCTGGGGCGGGGCCAATTTTGACCCCAGGGCTTTTATTTGAACAAACTTGGTAGACACTCACTAGAAGATGTTTCATGCTTAATATCTAAACTCTAGCTATTTGGGTTTTTTCAAAGAAGATTTTTTAAGTTTTTGCTATACACATATAAGGAAAATCAATGACCCCCCGGGCGAGCCAATTTTGACCCCAGAGCTTTTATTTGAACAAACTTTAGAACAAACTTTGTAGACACCCATTAGAACATGTTTCATGCTAAATATCTTAGCTCTAGCTCTTTGGGTTCTTTAAAAGAAGATTTTTTAAGTTTTTACTATATGCATATAGGGAAAATCAATGACCCCCTGGGGCGGGGCCAATTTTGACCCCAGGGCTTTTATTTGAACAAACTTTGTAGACACTCACAAGAAGATGTTTCATGCTTAATATCTAAACTCTAGCTATTTGGGTTTTTTCAAAGAAGATTTTTAAGTTTTTGCCATACACATACAAGGAAAATCAATGACCACCGGGGCGGGCCAATTTTGACCCCAGGGCTTTTATTTGAACAAACTTTGTAGACACCCATTAGAACATGTTTCATGCTAAATATCTTAGCTCTAGCTCTATGGGTTCTTTAAAAGAAGATTTTTTAAGTTTTTACTATATGCACATAGGGAAAATCAATGACCCCCTGGGGCGGGGCCAATTTTGACCCCAGGGCTTTTATTTGAACAAACTTGGTAGACACTCACTAGAAGATGTTTCATGCTTAATATCTAAACTCTAGCTATTTGGGTTTTTTCAAAGAAGATTTTTTAAGTTTTTGCCATACACATATAAGGAAAATCAATGACCCCCCGGGCGAGCCAATTTTGACCCCAGAGCTTTTATTTGAACAAACTTTAGAACAATTTTTGTAGACACCCATTAGAACATGTTTCATGCTAAATATCTTAGCTCTAGCTCTTTGGGTTCTTTAAAAAAAGATTTTTAAGTTTTTACTATATGCATATAGGGAAAATCAATGACCCCCTGGGGCGGGGCCAATTTTGACCCCAGGGCTTTTATTTGAACAAACTTTGTAGACACTCACTAAAAGATGTTTCATGCTTAATATCTAAACTCTAGCTATATGGGTTTTTTCAAAGAAGATTTTTTAAGTTTTTGCTATACACATATAAGGAAATTCAATGACCCCCGGGGCGGGGCCAATTTTGACCCCAGGCCTTTTATTTGATCAAACTTTGTAGACACCCATTAGAACATGTTTCATGCTAAATATCTCAGCTCTAGCTCTTTGGATTCTTTAAAAGAAGATTTTTTAAGGTTTTACTATATGCATATAGGGAAAATCAATGACCCCCTGGGGCGGGGCCAATTTTGACCCCAGGGCTTTTATTTGAACAAACTTGTAAGACACTCACTAGAAGATGTTTCATGCCAAATATCTAAGCTCTAGCTTTTTGGGTTTTTTAAAAGAAGATATTTAAAGTTTTTTCTTTTGGTTGCCATGGCAACCAGAGTTCGGCATCGAATTAAATTCTTTGAACAATTTGTAAAGGTGACCACCAAAGGAACATTCCTGTGAAGTTTGGATGAAATTGGCTTAGTGGTTTATGAGGAGATGTCATTTAAAGTAAAAGTTTACGTACGGACGCCGGACGGACGCTGGACGAAAAGCGATCACAAAAGCTCACCCTGTCACTTTGTGACAGGTGAGCTAAAAAAGCATGGGAAATATTAAAATACATGTAGTTCATTTATTTATATGTATTTTGTTTCAATTAAATTTAAATATAAAAATATTGTTCACTGTTAATTAACTGTGTCAGTTATTATATATGCATGCGTGATAAAGACATACAATATAAAGTCACTTACCGGTAAAATATTCCATATCCTTATCCAACCTTTATATCCAGTAAGTCCTTGAATTATTTCTTTTATTTAAATGTTTTTATTCATAAACAATTATCACATAATTTATTAATTGAACACAGAAGTACATGAATGTCCTAATTACAGACTATAGTGTAGTTTGAAGGTCGCCATTTTGTTTCTAAGTGTCCATCTTTAAATTTCTGTTTTCATTTAAAATTATTGAAGTTATTTATTCAGTTTATTGTACAATGATTTTCATTTGTTTATTCTTTACTTGGTTTTCTTGTTTTGAACGCAAACCCCGACCAGTTGTCTTGTACCACATGAAAACTTTGTGATTTCCGAATATTTTCTCTAACACGTCCATATTCTGTTTTCGGTTGTATGTCTCTCATCCTTACTTTAACTGACTGTGGCAGATTTTCCAACACGGTAATAAAGTTTCGTAAACTTTCTGCAGACATTTCTACATCCAACAACTCCACACGTTCAATATTCAACATGTCACGTGACAGTAACACGGAACTTTCATCTAGCTTGATGTCCGACAACGTAACATTAACTAATGACGGTGTTGATATATTTAAATGTAGCCTCAAAGATAACCATGACAAGGTTAACTCTGATATCGTTGAATGTTGAGACAAGTCCAAGTTCAATCTCTTACAATCATGGCCGCCATGTTCTTTACAGTCTAACTTCCTCAATGATATCCTTTTCATTGATTTTTGACCGGAGATAAAATTTAAAATTATTTCCAGTATTTTGTGAGATAATGTGAATCTACATATATTCAAACATTGTAATGTATTTAAGGTTACACAAAATAGAAAGAGATTTATCTCAGCCTCCTTCATCCTGCCACCATCAAAGTAAAGTTTCTGTATATGACTAAGGTTTGTGATAGATAAAAAATCAATAATTTCTCTGCTGCTGGAAGTAGTGCTGGTGTATATATAAAGTGATTTTATATTAGATATATTTTGTTTTAACAGACGTTGTAACTGCTCACTGTGTTCGGTGTACGGGTCAATGAAGACGTCTTGTAAACATAATTGAATATTTTCACTTTCAGGCATTTTTTGTAAACACGACAGGAACATTTTCTGTATGTTATAACAATGGAGTATTGTACATGTCCTCGTCACCTGTCCTAGGTCTATAGATGCGTGTTTCCTCGTCTTCATTTATCACAGTCATCAAATCATTTGATATTTCACACATCGAGTTAGCATTCATTTTACTTATAAATTCACAAATGTTTGACATGTCCAGGATGTCTTGAACATTTCTACATTTTTCTACAACATTTTTCTGAACGTCACTTTGAGAACTTATAGATATGGCGGCAAAGAATTCTTGAACTGTTTTGTGAGAAAACGATACTTTGATAATTTCTTTCATTAAAGTTTTACTTCTACTTTCTGACAGTATTCCTGACAGAAGACTTAATTTTATGTCGTCTGATTTGAGATATAATTCAGCAACCGTTGTATCAAATACCAGCGCATTTTCTCTTGTTTCGTTATAAAGTGTTTGGTAAGCTAGTTCCGCTAATGATGTTATAAGACTGTAAAACTTTTTACAAAATTCATGACTTTTGAAGTATTCTGGAATTTCACTGGCGGACAATACACGAGACGGTTGAATTTCTGGATGCTTCTTTGACGTTCTCGATAATAGAAATTCAATGATATTGGTGTAAATTCCATGTTTTGAATTTCCTACTGGAATGTTGTTGCACCAAAGGTAAACTATATACAAGAGGAGGAGTGGAATCACTTGCATGTGCTCTAGGCCACGGTCACGTATCACTCTATTAAAGTCCTGTGTTTTACTCTTCAGTAATCTATCGTCACGGACACCGGTCATTTTTCTTATAGCATTTTCTTCGAGTTGCCGCGTAGAATCCGCACTTAATTGAACCAATTCTACTTTTTTGTGTATTTGACTTGTTTTGAGATTTGAAACTCCAAGTTTCCACGGTGAAGTTGTCGTTAGGATAACACAATTATTACGTAAGTACCGATGTGGTATTTTTTCTGTTACTTCACTACAACTATTATCAGGGTGAGTCCATTCATCAAGACCGTCCAATATAATCAAACATTTTTCTCTACGTAAAACTTCATCGAGTGATGCTGATGAAGGAAGTGTCTTAGTAATTTGATGTTCGATCATATCGTCAATGTTACAAACAGAGGTACAGTCTCTCAATAAAACCAAAAATATGAACTCAAAGTCAAATAACGTTTTTAACTCGTCGTCTTTAAAACAGGCGTAGTTTTCATCGTGCCGATGAGCTTGACACCACGTGATTGCAAGATATTTTGAGAAAGCAGTTTTTCCAAAGCCTGCATCAGCTAATAGATAAATTTCTTGCTGATCTCCACTACCCGCACCGGTTGAAAACAGGTCTTTCAAAGACTTGATCGGTGTTCTCTCATCCTCATGACAAGTTAGGGACTTCCGTTTTACGGCGACCATATCTGGCATCACGTAGAACCCAGTTAAAGGTGTCTCTATTTCTTCAAAAAGCGGTGAGAGAGATATTGAACTACATCTTTGTCTGTAAAATTTTATCAGGTCTCTTTGAAGTTCTGAAAAGAAAGTAAAAAAATAATTTTCAGTGACATGTCTTTCAATATAATACAAGTTCAGAGAAAATTCAGGTGCCTACTTACTTCAATGTTTCGGATAAGACTTTGTATACGACACAAAATAAATAAATATGTAATAAGATATATACAGTGTAACAGTTATATAAAGTTGTACTTAGTACTTGTATGATGTTTGTATAAGTGTGGTTTCCATACAAATAAAACGGCTGGTTAGACTCGTCGGCTTCAACTTTGACACTAATTATGCAGAATGTTTTGTTTTGTTTGCATAGATCATACAAATTACAATAGCGTTACGAAGTATACAAATCGGTATATGCATGTATAATACTTAAAGATCAACATTTTATTATAACAATGGTAAATTACAGATGAAGTCACTTTGAGTACTATATATACTTGATCTGAACATTTGGAACTCGGAAAATGAAATGAGACTAGACGGTGTACACAATAGATTTATTATGGGTTTGATTTGGACTTGGAAAATAAAAGCAAGGCTAAATGGAGTACAATGAGAATTTAATTCAGAAAAAATGATGATGATTCAGGAATAATGAAAAAGAAATGATGTCATGAGATAAATTTTTTATCACTTACTTTGTTTAGAATCAATATAATATTGTTCTTCTTTCTCGGCTTTATTTGCTGTTTTCAGTTTCTTTTGTAAAGTCTCTCCTAATTCTGCCAGATCTTTTCGTTTTCTTTCTCCTCGTTTTTGAATTATATCAACTTCTGTGTCCCTTTCGTCATTCAATCTTTTCACAGGAGCAGCAGTTCTATCTTGTATCTGTATAATTCCCTTGGCAAATTGAGACTCAAGAGAAAGAAGATCTTCTTGTTTTCTTCTAATCATATCTTGTTTAATTTTGTCATATTGATTATCTAACCCATCCTTCATCTTGTCTTGAAGTGCTGTTTCAACATCATCTAGTATTTTTCTTACATCATCTTTACCTATGACAAGAGTGCCATTTTCCAACTGTAATTTTGAAGGCCATAAAATATACAACATCAATTAATACACTTGTACATAAGAATTTACTATTTGTTAATCATTAAGTGTACATTTTAAAGATATATTGTATCTACAACAAGTACGTGTGCATTGTTTGTCATCACTGAATTGTAAATTGTATGCTGATCAAAATTATGATAGGTTAAAATGTATAAAACAAAACATTGCAATTTTAGTAAACAAAATAAGTGTCTGTTCTTGTCCCGCATGATAGCCACAAGAGCGTAACCAGGTTTGTTTACAAACAAAACGTTCTGAAAATTAGCAAAAAGCTTCAGCATAGAAGAATTATTGCGGTGTGTTTAATTGAATTTTCTTACTTTATTTTGTATCTGTCGGAGAGCATTTTTAACACTCCTAGTAGGTTATAAAATTTTATTTATGAAAAAAAAAATGATGTTTGTATATTCCCTTTCGAGCCATTGCGAAGTGGTCAACATTTAATAACAATAACAGCAGACTGTTTTGTTCCCCGTAGCATTTTATTATGTTATGCACAATATTCGTGTTCAGCAAACAACAGGCACTCTATGTAACGCTTCTAAGAATTGACCATAATTTAAGGGAAACAGTATTTTCAATCATGGAAACAACTTGATTTGTTTACAAATTCATTAAAGATTATCTAATTAGATTTGTATACTTTTACGTAGATTTCTAACGAAATGCACTGTCATACAACAAAATATGTAACGTGTTTAGTAATAAATTAGTTTAATCACCTGTATAAGTTTCCGTTTTGCATTCTGCGCATGCTTGTCAGTAGATAAATACACGGGGTCAGAAAGTAGATGCTGTAATATTTTGAAATATTTCTGAAGATCTTGATCTTCAACTTCAAGTTTTGATGAATGTTGAACATTTCTTCCAATTTCTCTTGCCTGGTCAAAATAGAATAACAGTTCTTATTTGATTTTATCTAAAACATCTTAGTGATATAAAGCTTTATCATCTATGTGATATAAAGCTGTATCAAATATATTATCTTAAAATGTATTAACAATGAAATTAATAACTAGAAATGTGTCCATAGGACACGGGTGCCCCCACCGCGCCACTGTTCTGTCAATCTTATGACTCTAGGTCAAATATTTTTTGAAAACTAAAAATCTTTTACTAAGTAAAGGGCAAGAACTTTACAAATACTGAATAAATCTACAAGCAGACCCCAAGGCGCATGCTGACCAACATTATTGTAAACTTTCAGGCCTACAATACTTTTTGAACTATGCATGAACAAGTTAAAAATTGCAAATTATACTACTGTAAGTCAAGGGCAATAACTCTAACAAAACTGAAAAAAATCTACATGCAAAGTTCCAGGTTCATAGCTTCACAGTGATGTGAATCATTATTCCTGTAATTTAGTGATGTTAATCATTATTCCTGTAAAGTTGGTGGAATCTAACTATAAGAACAAATAACAACATAATGACACGGTTTTTACTAAGTCAAGGGAAATAACTCTACAAATACTGGATAAATCCACAAGCGAAACCCAAGGTGCAATCTAAATATGCTGAGCAACCTTCTCATAAGGTTTAATGACTCTATGTCAAATCCTTTTTGAGTTACATGCGAAACAGGTTGAAAATTGCAAAAATGTTCTAAGTCAAGGGCAATAACTCTAAAAATACTAAATAAATCCAATTGAAAATAACCAGGTGCACAACTACACATGCTGATGAATATTCCTGTAGAGTTTCATGACTCTATGTCAAATCCTTTTTGAGTTACATCGACACAAGATGAAAATTGCAAAATTTTACTAAGTCAAGGGCAATAACTCTAAAAATACTAACAATATCCAGACGAAAATACCTAGGTGCACAACTACACATACTGATCAACATTCCTGTAAAGTTTCATGACTCTAGGTCAAATACTTTTTGAGTTACATGCGACACAAGTTGAAAATTGCAAAATTTTACTAAGTCAAGGGCAATAACTCTAAAAATACTAAAAATATCCAGACGAAAATACCTAGATGCACAACTACACATGCTGATCAACATTCCTGTAAAGTTTCATGACTATACGTCAAATACTTTTTGAGTTACATGCGACACAAGTTGAAAATTGTAAAATTTTACTAAATCAAGGGCAATAACTCTAAAAATACTAACAATATCCAGACGAAAACCTTAGGTGCACAACTACAAATGCTGATCAACATTCCTGTTTGCGACACAAGTTGTAAATTGCAAAATTTTACAAAGTCAAGGGCAATAACTCTAAAAATACGAAAAATATCCAGACGAAAATATCCAGGTGCACAACTACAAATGCTGACCAACATTCTTGTAAAGTTTCATGACTCTCTGTCAAATACATTTTGAGTTACATGCGACACAAAAGTGAACGGACGGACGGAAGGACAAGGGTAAATCTAAATGCCCGCCACTAAAGTAGGGGCACAGAAATGCTATTTTTGTTAAAAGTGATGTAAAGTTCATGTCTGTTGAATGTTGTGGGTAAAAAGAAAGAATTAAATATTCCGGAAAAAAATATTATATGAAATATTATGCCGACATCTAAAAAAAGATACTTATAGCCGTATGCCTCCAGATTCTTGCTATTTGAAATTATAATTTTGAAAAATACGTTAGTCACGCAGAAGAAATGTGATAATAAATACTGAAAGATCAGATATTTATCCCACATAACACGTTGATATTCTTGAAAAATATTTTTGGCTCATCTTGAAGCATGTAGCTTTAACTATGTAGCAATGTTTTTTGTACAAACACCATTCGCTTTTAAAGAAAATGCATATTTCTGTCTTACAGGCATTTTAGAAATATTCGTTTTGCAGCAAAAATTTAGCTTTATACTCAGTAATGAAATATACTGTAAACTAGCATATTGTTAAACAGAAGTAAAATTAGTTCATTACTAGTGTATTTCCAGACAGCGTGATAAAATCTCAATTTATTATAATAGATATCATACAGTAGTGTTTAATTCATTAGATCATAAACGAGAGGGCCATGATGGCCCTGAGGTCGCTCACCTGTATAAAGCCCCCCCCCCCCCCCCCAACGTTGCAGGGCCAATTTTAAACCAAGGGCTTTTATTTGCACAAACTTGGTAGACACCTATAAGAAGATGTTTCATGCTAAACATCTAAGCTCTAGCTCATTGGGCTTTTTAAAAGAAGATTTTTTTTTTGAGTTTTTACTATACACATATAGTTAAAAAACAATGACACCCCAGGGGCCGGGCCAGTTTGACCCCAGAGCTTTTATTTGAACAAACTTTGTAGACACTTACTAGAAGATGTTTCATGCTTAATATCTAAACTCTAGCTATTTGGGTTTTTTCAAAGAAGATTTTAAGTTTTTGCTATACACATATATAAGGAAAATCAATGACCCCCGGGGCGGGGCCAATTTTGACCCCAGGTCTTTTATTTGAACAAACTTTGTAGACACTCACTAAAAGATCTAAAAGATGTTTCATGCTTAATATCTTAACTCTAGCTATTTGGTTTTTTTCAAAGAACATTTTTTAAGTTTTTGCTATACACATATAAGAAAAATCAATGACCCCCGGGGCGGTGCCAATTTTGACCCCAATGCTTTTATTTGAACAAACTTGGTAGACACCTATAAGAACATGTTTGATGCTAAATATCTTAGCCATAGCTCTTTGAGTTCTTTCAAAGAAGATTTTTTTAAGTTTGTACTATATGCATATATGGAAAATCAATGACCCCCCGGGGCGGGGCCAATTTTGACCCCAGGGCTTTTATTTGAACAAACTTGGTAGACACTTATTAGAACATGTTTCATGCTAAATATCTTAGCCATAGCTCTTTGAGTTCTTTAAAAGAAGATTTTTTTAAGTTTTTACTATATGCATATATGGAAAATCAATGACCCCCCGGGGCGGGGCCAATTTTGACCCCAGGGCTTTTATTTGAACAAACTTGGTAGACACTTATTAGAACATGTTTCATGCTAAATATCTTAGCTCTAACTCTTTGGGTTCTTTAAAAGAAGATTTTTTAAGTTTTTACTATATGCATAAAGGAAAAATCAATGACCCCCTGTGGCGGGGCCAATTTTGACTCCAGGGCTTTTTTTTTAAAAAAACTTGGTAGACACTCACTAGAAGATGTTTCATGCCAAATATCTAAGCTCTAGCTCTTATGTTGTTTTAAAAGAAGATATTTAAAGTTTTTTTCTTTCGGTTGCCATGGCAACCAGAGTTCGGCATGGAATTAAATTATTTGAACAATTTTTAAAGGTGACCACCAAAGGAACATTCCTGTGAAGTTTGGATGAAATTGGCTCAGTGGTTTATGAGGAGATGTCATTTAAAGTAAAAGTTTACGTACGGACGACGGACAGACGCCTGACGAAAAGCGATCACAAAAGCTCACCGTCACTTTGTGACAGGTGAGCTAAAAAAATATATATTAATCTTTTTTTCTGTTTTATAAGCAAGTTCTCAAATATAAGTCTTTATATTATTAAATAGTATCGAAATATTGTCTACCTCTTCAAATATATTTATCTTATTATTGAGGTTCTCATGTACTTTTCCCTGGAAGTCTTTGTAATTAAGGATAACGCTGATTATCCCATTGAAGTCTGTTTCTGTGGCAGATGCCTTGTCTTTATACCCATCTGGGGGCATGAAACATTTCGCAACTTCCCAGGAATTACTGCACCATTGGGTAGCATCAGTGTTTTTGTACGACGGACCGTTGTATCTATGTGCATTCTGTATTTCAGTTTTGAACTTATGACATATCTTGTTAGGACAACCAGAAGAATTGTACCGTGTTGTCACATTTCGATGAAACGTACATTTCCCACGCCCAATATTACACACTCGAGCTGTCGGACACTTTACAAGATTTTCCGTACAACAACTTGAACAACAGGTCCCACTAAATAAGCCATTTAGGTAACATATATCATGTAAACATTTTAACTGAAATTGTTGGATTTCATTACAAACAAAAGGTTCAACTCCTTCTTTAGTAAACAAAACGGCTAACTGAGCTTTAACCCAGTTATTGTATTTCTTTTCTACCAGGTTAGGGCTATATGAAGCCATTGCTTGTTTTGTCTTTCCCACTTAAAACATTACGTTCATAAGCGTGTCTTCAAAGCTCCGAGCCAAACCTGAAAAAATATGTAAAATGCTAAAGAATAATATCACATATTGAGGAAGATTGTTTAGTATCATATAAAGTTGTTATACAATCTTCGTTAAGATATGTCAAAAATAAAAAGCTATGGTTTTTTTATATACATTTTGATCTAAATTGCAAATAAATGCAATTGTTTTCATAAAATAACACTGCTTTTTCTTCTTTTTTATGTTTAAAAAAGTATATAAAAAGATATTCAATGCCTGAAATCATAAATTATCTATAGATAGGTAGACATGTTAAACTTTCAGTTCATATTTATAATAACACTATTGATACTCAAATGTACACGACAGCTTAATATAATGAACATCATTCTAATTTAGTAACAAGAAGTTAGCATTGATCAGTGAATTACGATTTTCGATATCTGATCTAAGTTCTTGTTACTGTCTAATTTCCCGTATTCCATGGCTACTATAACTTACACTGGTTGCCGGTGTCGCGTAATTATCACACCCGTGTGATTATTACGCGGCGGCGTAATAATCACACGGTTAGGGGTAGTGCCGTTAGAATCACACGTACCGTCTTAAATTTACTCCAAAATATTTTAATTATATACCATTTTATTTCAAAATGAATTCCGCACCTAATGGTATAACTTTTGTGGGAATACATTAATTTTCGAACACACGGAAGTGTTTTAAAAAGCATGTATTGCAGCGATTTTTAAATATGACAACCTTCGTTATGAATAATTATAATTATGTTCTGATAAATAAATTTAAAAAAAAAAAGGTTTTAGTCTTTCTTTTTAATATGTTTTATTAATTGTGATTTCAGTCAGTGTTCAAGACGGTTGTGATTTTAAATTTTGATAATAGCTATGCGAATTTGTTATATTTTGCAGACCATCATTGATGTGTCATTTTTCTTTAATTAAAATAACATTATCTTAACAAATCTTGAAGGTAAGTTATAACATTAAATAATGGTTATCAATAAAAGTGCAATCACATAGAGCTACTTATATTATCGAAATGTATAATCTGTATTAGAAATTAGAATAGTGTTTGATTATATCGCGCCGAAGTAATAACGGCCATTCGTAAGAAATTATATATAAAATCAAACAAATTTGAATTACAATGTATGTAAAGTATAATACTATTTCCTCAGAAATCAATTTTGTGTCTCCATGTGTCTTCAGCTGAAAGTTTATGCAAACTTTTAAAATGCTTTGATGTTAAACAATATCTCTGGAAAATGTATAAACCGCCTGCGACAGTCAAGCCGTGATAATCGCACGCAGGGTTTTATATTTAACCAAACATACAAGAATTAATAATATTGTTTTCGGAAATAAATTGTGTCAAATAATTGTATTTCATTTTTACATATACTTTTGTTATCCAACACACAGGAGCATCCTGAAAAAAATAATTGCAGGGAATTGAGAAAAAAACAAGCGTCTATTCATAATTTTGTTTTATTATTTCTTAGATCAATTATACTTGTTCAAATGGAAAAATATCATTTTACGATAAAGATTTTTTTTAATAGATCAAAATTATCCGTGTCACAGCCGGAAGTTTTAAAAAGCATGTACAATCCGTGGTAATATTACGCCCGTGTGAATATAACGCGACACCGGTACAGACCTGAGGATAACTGTTTACTGCCGAGTTAACCCTAAACTATGGTGGCTGATTAATGCCATGTCATATTTTCCCTTCTTCACCTCATAATGTTAAAACACGATGGGACGACAAAGTGTGTCGTCTATTTGTGTTTTCGTTTTTTCTGATTTTTGAAGCAATACAGCGAAATACGACAGGTAGGTGGAGATATGACACAAAATATGTTGTATATTTGTGTACCATCTGCCATATTTTCGGCGCTCTTTCGCAATGTTACATTGTTGCATTTTCGCATTCGTTACATTTTTGCTTTTTGAATTGTTACATTCTCGCATTATTACACTTTCCAACAGTCCAACATTTTGAGGCGAAAATGCAAAAATACGACCTGGCATAAATCAGCCACCATGCTAAACAGCTACCAAAGAGCTAGATATTTCCGTCTTTACCGATAGCTGGTGTTTGATTCTTTTTATTACATATTACACATCAATTTTTTTAGGAACAGAAATTGCGATATGATATTATAGTTACGCACTTTTTTAATCTCTAACGGGCGAGTCTACAGGGGCAACAGGATTAGTTGCCATTGCCGCATTCACTTAGCTTACAGCCTCGCTTTCACTTCCACCACTCGCCATATTCCATATATTTGCGTTCTATTGTCAACAAGTCTCCCAAAGAGTCTAGAATAATTCAGACCGAGTCTGTATTTCCAAATTTGGATGGTCACGAAAACCAATTACAATGTCAATCGACCCGGTGATTACGTATAGTGGAACCCCATTGTATCGTGCTATTCATTGTATCGATCTATTTACAAATCTTTAGATTTTTTGCAAAATACGTCACCTACTGATTGTTAACATTTACAACAGTGTCACGAAAATCTTTCGCATTTATTTTGTGAAGTAAAATGATCAAAAACATGTTTCCAGTACCGTAAGACGTTGTAGATAATAAATAGACTTATAAATAATGTGTTCTTATTAAAAGTACATTTACTGTCTGTTAAAAGTTCTTAAATTTATGCTGTCATTTTAAAACAGACATCTATGTTTCTAATTGACTGAAATATCTAACATAAAGATGGTTAAGGCTTCCCAAACTTTGGCTAACTGAGCGATTCTCACAATGCATCGATATAATGGCGTGACCTAATTCATCAACCTGTTTGACATGTCTGTAAATATCCGTATATTCCAAAGCTAAAAACTATATATCTGTGATGTTTGCCATGTAAATATTATGGCAAAGGATCAAAATAAATGATACAAAATAAATATTCAGGGAGATTTGAATCTTTTAAATGCAGTTGTGATTTATGGGCAAATATAGCCTAATTAATTCGGCGTGATCGGTTTGACCCATTTTACACTTTTTTTTTCTTACTGTCAAACCGTTACGCCTAATTTTAACTGTCATTTTTACGTACGGAAAATCTACCGGTAACACTATCGATAGTTTGGACTGATTTTTACTGCTTAAACCTAAAAGTAACTTCAATTACCTCTAAAGATCAATAGAATATAAATTTTAGTACTAACTTCTCCTAGAAAAAATATTAGATTGTACCTGTCTTAACGCATACATGCGATTTATTTCAAATTTGTACTGTCTACTCTATCTTCGGCGGACATGTTAGGACGTCATCGTAAAAAATCGATTCCGTGAAAGCTGGTAGTAGCTACCAGTGTGTCTAGCAGGTAAGTGTGGATTACGCATGAAGATTAAATTAAACAAAATATCGGGGGAAATAAATCTATTCATCATTTTTTAATAAATGTGTGCATTATTAAATGCTATTGAAAAGTATCATTGTATTTAACCTAAAATGCAATGGTCCTGTTGTTTAATATTTTTTAAATATTTTAATACATGTACTCAACATTTATCAATTGGTGGTTTGCCTTCTTGTTTACTGCTAATGACTGCCAAATGTCACTCTCGGATAAAATACTGACTTTATTTATACATGCATATTTATATGACAATTAAGAACGTAAAAGAAATATTGAAGGAAACTATTTGAAATACACTTCAAATTATTCAGTATTTGTACAAATAATATTTCAAGAGCTCCTTTTCACCGATTGCCGATGTATAATACCATATTAAACCTATTGATAAAGTTAAATGTCTTCTTGACATACTTTATTAATTTACTAAAAAGGAACTTTATTGTGATCCAGCAATATGCTGTGTAACTATAAAGGAAGGGTCACATATTTTAATTGAAATAAATCTTTTTATATAGGATATTAAAAAAAGTCATTGAGAAGATCAGATTTTTCAAATGAACAGATTAAGACTTATAAATGTATAAGGTGTATGTCTTATTGTTTCATACTGTTTTGGTGACACTTTTGTTTGTGTCCCTTGTTGTTTTCTCGTCTATGGTAAGTATCTTCCCTTTGCTCCTAGTTTTATTTCTTTATTTCGCCCCCTCCCCGAATTTCCTATCCCCTTCCCCTGTGCTCGTTAACTTAGTGGTCCTATTAATCATTCATTTATTTATTTTCTTTGATTTCCTTCTCAGTTACATTTTAGTGATAAGCCTGACCGTGCCCTCCCTTGCGCCCTGTCCCGTTTTAATTTAGAATCATCCTGGGCTCCTTGCCAATGGTTCATGTTCCTGGGTCGTGTGGGAGTTGCGTTCATTGAACGCCGCCTTTCCTTGTTCATCTTGTTTATCATATTGTATACATGTATACCGAACCGTAACAAACAGATAATGATTATCAATACAAGGTTCGGCAAGCAAGCAAAGAAATGTAAAGAAACAGAAAAAACTTATCCACATTCATGTATCCACCCTCGAAAAAAAAAAGCCCACCAAAAACGCCTGAAACTGCAAAATCGAAACATAAATACACAGGAGTGCCAAAGACGGCTCTGGTAGGTGCAAGTGCTCCCTTTCGCCGGTTTAAACGGAATTGACCACTGAAACATAATAATGTTGAAATTTTTAATCAACATCCACAAATGTGTACATAATACGGCGGTAATCATGGAACTTTCAATGTGACACATTCGAGGTGCCGTTCAACGGGAACTAGACAACATGGAATTTTTAATGGGTATCAGAGGTTTTGGTGTCCTTTTGCGACAGTCGTTCTAACATTTCTCCCATCTGTCTTACATTGTTATACTATTCAACGTCTAAATAACGGTCTCTAAATTTCCTCTTGCTGCGTTTTTATCATAAACCCCGTCAAATCTGTGCGACAATTGTATTTTACTGAGGACTGTCTGAAATTCCATTTTATAGTTTGAAATTTTAAGATTTTTTTTTCGGAATTTTAAAGTTATTTTTGGTTGTTTTGAACTTCTTCCCCTTCACAACCGTCCTCAATTTCTTTTAAAGATAATAAACTAGAAATTGATATGGAGTGTAATATAAATTGAAATTCTTCTTTGCTTCATCATGTATAGTATAATTATAATTCATTAAGATGTACCTACAATTACATTGTATTTTCGATTGTGGGAAATCATGGCAGGGTTATAAAATAAAAAGGTAGCTCAGAAATTTCACCTAATGATCACAGATGTTAAAAAATCCAGTATGATATGACATCATAAACTATTTAATTTGTAAGTAAGGTTATCAGAATTTTCTTTTCACATTCTCTTTTTAATGCTGAAATATTTGTGTGTGAATAAAAGAGTAATTCCTGCAATAATTCATATAAATAACATAAACAAATTGTATAATAAAGCTTGGCAAATACAATCGATCGCCGCCGATACCTGTGTTACACCATGGATTTTACCATGACACCGCTTTCCAATATGGCCGATTTCAATAACATTCAACGATTAAAAAATTAAAGTGGAATATTTAGACTTCTGTTCGACTTTGAAGTATGATAATTTGGAACCTTGCATGAAAAACGATTCTCTTTCAGGTAATGTATACCGTTTCTTTGAATCTTTTCTAGTTTTCGCTCCCAACAACTTCTAATTGGGAAGCGTCCGTGCATAAAAATGCAGTTCGTGGTTGGACTTGGAAAAAGACAGCGCCCGTCCAAAATTATCTCGGTGTCTCTTTGACAAGTCTAATTAGTTGGACTAGGGTAAATAGATCGATACAACGGGGTTCCAGGCTACATACTTCACTTGTGGTCAGGGAATCGCATTGTAACATGGCCAGCGATTGGCTAAAAAAAAGTGCAGGGAAAACCGTATGAGTCAATTTATACATGAGGTGATTGGATGAAAGTGGGGTATTTTTAAGTATAAAAACTAATTTAAAAAGTAACACTACATTGTTTCCTGAAGAAAATGAAATATTTCATGAGTCTCTGTGATAATTTTGACTTGGATATTTGCATTTATAAAAAGTGTATGTCAGTCCTGTGATCAGCAGAAAATTTCAATGAAATGGGGGGTAATCCTCTTTGAAGTCATTTTGCAAAAAATTTGGTTGGCTACCCCTATATAACAGGAACATTTTTATGTGTCAGGCATTTCATTCTGCAAGGAAAACTACCTCTTTAGCATGAAAACTCAATTTTAAGGTAGGATTAGGGACCATTTCTTATAATGTAAGTCTATGGAAATATCAATGTGAGTGTCTGACCTTGTGTTTCATTAACGGTGCAAGTGCAATTTATGCCCTCGAATATTAAGTCCGCCTTCAAAATTTTCCACTTAATTTCCTCGTTATTCCTACGTCAATCCTTCTCAATTTCACTTTCTGCATAAACGATATCAGTTCTTCCACAATTGTGCTGACCAGTTTATGAAAATAATCGCATTTGCAACACAAAATACGCAAAATTTTCACCACTGCCTTTGTCCGGATTTCAAAAAACGTTCTATTGTTTGCTCCTAATGCTTTG
>NW_026854549.1:0-17477 GCF_026571515.1 Ruditapes philippinarum
CCCATTGCGATAAAAACAGTTTATAGTATATGAAATTCGTTAGTTACCGGGATATAATCACTGGCTGGGCGTCATCTCGGGATGTTCTGCAAAAAAATTGTCTCGGCCTACACGCCTCGCCATTTTAGCAGAAACACCCCTTGATGTCACCCAAGCCAGTGTTATATCCTCGTAACTAACTCGTTTCATTACGTATACATTACTTAATTCATTTATTATAAAAAATTTTGATTTTTTATTGCAATAGATATGATTTTAGACAATGTAAGGAAGTTGGTATTCGTTATCTTTATTACATCAAACTGTATATATCAATTTTTTTATGTATTATAAATATTTTGAAACGAAATGCAATAAGATTCGATTCAATCTATACAATCTTTTGTGCTATTTATAATGTTTTGATAACCTAATTAAAGGTCAAGTGTCTTCGTTAACAGTTCACTCCTTGCATCAAGTTATGTGCAAAACATCAATTAGAAAAATGTATCAAAAAAGTAATATATAAGACCACAATTTGCATTATTCTTCGGACGTTAAACTTTCTCGCTGTAGCTGGGTTTTATACAATGTGCAATTTAGCAATACTGAAGGAGACTTAATATATTCAGGTCGATTGCCAAACAAATGCAATAGAATCATATTTCATTCTTTAGTTGTTTTTTTTTACATTAATTCGTACATTTGTTGTAAAATTTTCATCAATATAAAACATAGTTTAAAAACAGAGTCATTTGAGAAAGGGTAAAGATATTAAAGGATGTCGGACTTATGTTAAAGAAATTTATTATCAAAAAAACTCTTTCATGGCAAAATAGAAAAAATATAAATTGTATTGAATATTAAAATATAATATAATTGAAACATTAAAATGGATCCAAGATTTACCATGGAATAAAATTCAAACTTTAAAATATGTTTTCTACGTCAATTGAAAATACCTATCTTCGAAACCAATTTTGCAATAACAGAAATAACGTTAAAATACATTTTGGTTACATATCAGCATGATAAAAAAAAACGAAACAGGTATACTTTATAGCCTTTTTGTCAGTAAAGCATTACGATTGTTACCCACTGATGTCACGTAAAAGTATCCATGTAAATTAATAACTTGAGATTTAATAAAACTTGTTGCTTGTGCTGATAGTATACATCAATCTTGCATGATTTGTTCACTTTACCCATACCTTGATGTGATTTGTGCGATTTCTTATTAGTAAGTAGCAATCCGTTATATACGAAAATAAAAAAATGAATTACGGGCGGTAAAAAAATAATATCGTTCAAAGAACTATGTTTTAACCTACACATTTAAGCACTCAATTAAGTAAAAGGCAAGCGTCATCAATTTTGTTGAACTTTTCAAAGTGGTAACTACTTAAAAGATTAAAAGTATAGCTAAAATATCACCGGAAGAAATCAAGGGTAATCCTTGGTCATTTACAATATAGGAAGAAAAAAGGTGAATAAGGAAGCCAATTTGATATCTTATTAAAATCATTACTACGAATATCTCACATCAATAAGTGAAAAACTACTTTTAAAAGTTCTATTCCTCTGTCGTTGGTTTGATCTTATTGAAAAATTGATGTAATCAAAAGATAAAATTAAACCATACTCCTTTTTACTAGAAATTCTAACATATTAATTAAAATTTACATTTATCCTTATAAAGTTTTGTATCGTAACAACGATATATGATTGTAGAATCTTTAAACGAGTGCATAAAGTGAATAAGAAACACCCAGACACCTACCGAGTATTGCGCATGCATGAGTTCAGATGCTTTAACAATGACGGTAATTCTGCAATTTATTATAATTATTAATCTTATTATTAAAATAATTTTATTATTACAAGAGATAGAAACAAAAAAAAACAACATGTACGAAAAAAATAAATGTTTTCAAAATGATATATTCTTGCATGTTTCTGTCTGTAAGAAAAGATTAAAAACAAACAAAGTTATAATAAGTTACAGTCAAGACTGTAATCAAGACGTCTGCACTATTTCAGATTTCGATTCTACTGAACTGCTTTAAAAGGCACACGATCTTTGAAGAACTTGCTTACTTTAATCCGTTTTGAAATATCACAAGTAAATCTTAATTTTAAAAGCATTGTTTTTATCATTAGAATATCCTAAAATGTCTCTAAGTCACAAATAATATGAAGTTAGAGGCAGCTATGTGTTGCGCATTTTCAACAAGATAGCAACAAAATGTTATGATTGCTACTCAATACAACATTTAACAAGCAATCAAAATATTATCCTATCTGTTTATCTACCAATAGTCCGGACGAAAACGAATGTTTTTCAATGTTATTCATAACATTTGTGTGAGATAGTTACATTACCAGTAATCTGCATATCAAGGTCAAAAATTGTTTGCAAATAAGATCAAATTTATCATAATATCATATTGTCTTTTAACTGAATTTCTACAATATATGTGTCATCTAGAATCTTCTCTTAAAATGTCTGGCTTTCTTGTCAAACTATTTACGTAACTTTAAGATGTTATACACTTTAGAAAAGTTTTTCATCTTATTTTATTTAGTGTGAAAGAGAAGAAATGAATTTCATCCTAAATTTACATGTTAGTTAAATTTATTCCTTTGCTTATAATATTACTCAATAAAATTATACCATGCGTTACGTTTTAAAGTACAATGTATGTTAATATAAAAAGAAATAAAAGAAAATGCAAACCCCATCGTTAAAGAAGTTTTTTATCAGTGATAAGAGAACTTCACCACGTGTAAGTCACACAAACGTATCGATTAATCAAAAGTACAAGTACATGTCTTGTCCGTTCTTGTCGTTGTGAGAAACACATCAGACACGACCACCCGGAAGTAGGAGCTTAAGTATACGCGTTGTCTTTCCTGGATATGATAAAAATGAAGATTATGTAGTCTAGACAAAAGCTTTTTCTGAAAATATCATTTTGATTTTCGTCATTATAAAAATCACACTTCACACTAAATTATCTATTTCTTTAACAAATCATTTACATAATGGTGATTGATAGTTTAATAATAACATTTATAGGAGGAGATATTTTATTGCATTTTTTTCCTCATACTGAAAATAATCCTACTTTTTTCGCAGATGAGAACATTAAGCGTTTTTCCTGTTCTTTTGAAATAACAGTACAATTGAACTTCCGGGAAATTATTACAATTTCCATGATCAATTGGAGATCAAATATTATATGAATAAAAGTAGTTATCCATTTGAACATATGTGATCAATTCATGGGAAAATATGAATCTGAAAATAACCTTCTCAATTTATAAAGCAAATAGTTTTCAAAAATGTCTATTAACTTTAATAATTACTTTTCATGTCAAATGAAATAAGAAACAACAAGTTATATTTTGAAGACTCTGGTTTTAATCATTGAATGCAAGCGCTTCAAATGACAATCATTCCGTCAACGGAAGTGATTATTTTAGACAAACTGACACATCAATATCTCATCGAAATGGAAAATTCTCGGTTAAATTTCTTGTTCATAAAAACTTCACAGACATGTCTTATTACATGCAATCAATTTCGATTCAATTTAAAGATGGTAAGCTATCAAAGAATAATGCTTTGCAGTACTTCGGTTTTGTGAAACCGCTAAGTAACTTTAAAGACAACTTGGTTATAAAATACAATAATGGGAGGAAATAAACAATTGTCACAAACAGTTCTTCGTTATATTTCATTTTACTTCATATGAGGCCTTTTATGCTAGGTTGTTCTGCTGAAACTGTTGAATTTTAAAATTGATTTGCCTTTGATCTTGAAGTAGTAAGTTTAAATTTTAAAGTATTTCAGTACCAAAATACAAAACTTGAGCTACAAACTGTATGGGACCTGGCCTGGTTACACGGCTATTACAGACTGGTCTTGTTCTATAATTGTGGCAAAACCCCATCCTTCTTAGTAACAGTATCAGGGAATCCCTGATCCGATGACCTTATGCTGCAAAAAATGTAAGAGGAGTTAAAAGAAACTGTCCATTCTTAAACAAAATAAAACTAAAACTTTATTCAGATATGTTTGTTTCAGCATGGCATTTTTATTAAATTATAGAAAAGTGATAACCCTCAGTAAAAAAAGTGTATTATGACGTTTGTAAAATTGTAAATTATAGATAAATGAGTTAGGTAAATGGCATTTTAATGACAAAACATTGAAATGATATGCACCTGTAAAAGATACAGTATTGTTTTTTCATGGTGGTACTTTATTAAACTATAGAAACGTGATAACCCTCTTTTAAAGAGTTTATTATTAAATTCATTTTTATAGGTAAACAAACGATAAATCAATTACATAAATGGCAGTTAAATGGCCTTTTTTGTAATCTACTACCGAAAGGCATCAAAACACCGAATCTTTGAGTAAATTTTGAATACACCTGTCTTTGAAGAGACTATTGTAGTCGACTAATTATAATAATTAACAAGAACAACGATTTTGTATCTATAGTGAAGGATTTGGAAAATCATAACTCACAAATATCACAAACGTTCAGCCATTTTATTTATTTTTTTGTATGACTTGTCAAGCCGGTGCTGGGGGGCGTGAGGGATGTTGAACTTTACATTATCCCTCATGTACAGACTCAATCAAACCGAGTCTAAAGTTCTCTTGTATTTTTTTTCTTTCAGCATAATTCTAGTTTAAATTCAATCTCATTAAAATCATATCCTAACTGTCGCTCCACTACCCTTCGCTTCATAAGTGAAAATTCGAAGTTTGAGACACAAAAATGCCACTTTTTAACTTTAAAAACTTAAGTGATTATTCAATATACTAAAAAGAAAAAAGCATGCACTTGTCTCTGATATGGAGAAAAATGTAAGTGACTAATGTTTTACTTCAAAATGATATTACTTTTTCAATATTTTGACTGCTACGCTAAAAATTTACAATTAGAAGTGAATAGGGAAAAGAAATAATTGAAAATTAGATTCGGCATGTTTCTTTAATATCATTTAGAAATAGCCCTGCACCGAATGTAATTATTTTAAATCATGTGGTATAATTGCGGTACATTATTGAGTATGCAAATGTATTAACTATATTAAAACTTGAGCTAACATCAAGGTCAAGCGCTTCCTTTTTATTATCCCCCGCCGATGGAATCGGGAGGGGGATATTGTATTGGCGTTGTCCGTCCGTCCTTCCGTCCGTCCGTCCGTCCATCCTACAAAATTTCGTTTCCGCGCTAGTTCTCTGTAACTACCGGCTGAAATTCAACGAAACTTTATGGGAATCAACAATATCAAGAGGAGAATCGCATATCGTCAGCTTGTTCCAGTCAGACTCTTTAACTCAGAGTTATGGCCCTTGATAAGTTATGCATTATGCGTATAGGGCAATAATCGTTTCCGCGCTAGTTCTCTGCAACTACAGGCTGGAACTCAACGAAACTTTATGGGAATCTTCAATATTAAGAGGAGATGCGCAGATCATCGCCTTGTTACGGTTAGACACTTCACTCAGAGTTATGGCCCTTGATTAGTTATGCATTATGCGTATAGATCAAAAATCGTTTCCGAGCTACTTCTCTGCATGCAACTACTGGCTGGAATTCAACAAAACTTTATGGGAATCTTCAATACTAAAAGAAAATGCTCAAATCGTCGCCTTGTTCCGGTCAGACACTTAAACTCAAAGTTATGACCCTTGATAAGTTATGAATTATGCGTATAGAGCAAAAATCGTTTCCGCGCTACTTCTCTGCAACTACAGGCTCGAATTCAACGAAACTTTATGGGAACCTTCAATACCAAGTAGAGATGTGCATATCCTCGGTTTGTTCTGGTCAGACACATTATATTAGAGTACTTGCCCTTGATAAGTTACGAAGTATGCATATTGGGCAATAATCGTTTCCGCGCTACTTCTCTGCAACTTCTGGCGGGAATTCAATAAAGCTTTATGAGAATCATCAATATCAAGAGGAGATGCGCATATCGGTGGCTTGTTTCTGTTAGACTCTTCAACTCGGAATTATGGTCCTTGATTAGTTATGCAGTATGCATATAGAGCAATTATCGTTTCCACGCTTCTTCTATGCAATTACTGGCTGGAATTCAACGAAAAGTTATGGAAGTCATCAATATCAAGAGGAGATGCACATATCGTCGGCTTGTTCTAGTCAGACCTTTTAACTCAGAGTTATGGCCCTACATTAGTTATGCATTATGCTGATAGAGCAAAAATCATTTCCGTGCTACTTCTCTGCTACTACTAGCTGGAATTCAACGAAACTTTATGGCCACCTACAATATTAAGAGGAGATGAGCATATCTCCTCCTTGTTCTGATCAGACACTTGAACTCAGAGTTATTTCCCTTGATTAGTTATGCAGAATCAATATAGATCAATAATTGTTTCTCCGCTACTTCTCTGCAACTGCTGGCTGGAATTCAATTAAACTTTATGGAAAACATTAATACCATGAGGAGATGTGCATAATTTGCTGCATTGTTCAGACCAGAACCTTCATTACAGAGTTATGGCCCTTGATTAGTTATGTAGTATGCATATAAAGCAATATTGCTATATCTTTGCAAATGCTGTATTGATTTCAACAAAACTGTATGGGAACCATCGATACAAAAAGGCAATATACGTCCAGATATAACTATTTAACACCGAGTTATGGCTCTGTTTTTGCCATGAATATTTTTCATGTACACAGACAATACTGTTTACACCGTGATAGATATATATAAATAAAGCCATATGTCTTCAGTTGTTGTGTTAGTAATAACCAGTACTCGGCGGGATATAAATTCAACGAATTTGCTTGTTTGTTTAAAAGCCTACGATTGAATATTCAAATTCCTCAGAGCGGCTTTGTCTCTGATGCATTTACTTCTTTGTGCTTCGAATAACCATCAGAACAATAATAGTGATGGCAGCAATATATACGTCTAATATTAAACTGCACTTTTATCTGCAACATTCTATCATTTCTATTATCTTAAGTGCTTTATGAAATTTAAAGAACACTGGTACATTAAGTACATATCATACTAACCTGTATTTTTATCTGCAACATTCAATCATTTCCATTATCCAAAGTGCTTTTTGAAAGTTCAAGAACACTCATACGTAAAGTACATATCATCAACCAACTTTCATTTATGTCTTTCTAAAAATTTTAAAGCATATGAAAAGCAGACGTTGAAATTGCTGCGTTTCATATGCAGGTTAAACATGCAATTACGTGCAATATTCGAGGATAGTATGTAATACATTATAATTACGTTTAATTTGATTTTAAAGTCTGACATCATATGTCATGTAAAAAAATACATTGTCAGTGTTCTATAATATTTAGGATTTTAACATTTTTCTCTTTTACTAAAAATAAATGTTGATGCAGTATAATCATACAATCTATTACGATCTAGAGCAACACATCTCAGACAAATTTAAATCCTTGTCTTTCAAATGCTGTTTATCTGCAAAGATTGTGATGTAAAATCTTATAAAGATGCATGATCTATTTTTTCTCTTTCTGACCTTGAGAGAGATTTAAAAATGCACTTTTATTCTCTGACTTTGTAAAACATGATTGCATTATGGCCTCGTTGTCCGTCTATCAGATTTTACATATGAGATTATTACTAAGTAGTTCATGGTTATATAGCATGTTCTTCTGCATATGACAGTCTCAAAGCTTCTGAAATAGGATGATATTGTTATGTATGCAACATATTACATGTATATAATTAATGTCTGACCGGTTGGTATTTCCAATATTATCATTGTTCTATTTTTAGAACATAAACTACATGTATGGCGTAAAATAAAACAAACAAACAAAACATGTATGTACTAGAACTTGATTAACTGTTGAAGAAAACTCATGCATTATATTTAGATATAAACTTCTGGAATGTTCTTTATTGTTGAAGTTGCTAGATTATGATTACTTTAGAACATAATAGACCTTTCTGGAATTTTCTTAGTTAATATATATGAAGTGATATTTTTCATTACTTTTACCTTTTAAGTCATCAGTGGTCTTTTATGTCATCAGTTACCTTTGAAGTCATCAATATATTTGGAGTATTATTCAAGTTGGATATTAAGTGATTTATTGGAGCTTGGATTATTTTAAAATAGTTAAAAATTTTCTTGAGGATTTTATTATGGGAATTTATTCTAAAGTGTTCTTGGATTTAACTTGGATTTTAACTGTGCTATTCAAAAAGGGATCATTCCAGGATCAGACTAGACATTTGAATTTTACATTTATATTTGGACTTCAGGTATTTGTACACATAATTTGTTGTTTTAATTTTCTTAAATAATTTTTCTGTAATAAATTTGTTATTGTTACAAGTTTGTTGCTGGCTTTTCTTTCTATTTACGCGCCTGGCACGTAACAGAAATTGGGGGCTCGTCCGGGATTTGAATATTTCTTTTAGGCTACATTATTGGAAATTATTACCGTTTATTTTATTATTACCGTATTTAATCATTTGAGTTAATATCATAGTTGTTCTATTAAGTGTGTCTTTCACTTTTGAAATTTTTTAAACACACCACTTTTAAGTTAAAAACCAGCAGCAAACAGTCATGTCTTTTGATTTAGAAAAGTTTGTAGCTGAACCTTCCCAGGAGTTATTAGATTTGGGTAAGAAAACTGATTTGCTTTATCTTGCAAAAAGTATAATTTATCAGAAATTAAATCTTCAATGCGTAAACAAGAAATTAAAAATATTCTGATTCATTATTTTCTGGATGAAGATATTTTTGGAGAAGATGCACTTTCTCACATTGTTGAAAAACACTCTGAAATTTCTGAAGTAAAGATAAAAGAGCTTGAACTTCAATTTAAATTTGAACTAGAAAAAAATGCAGTTTGAAAAAGAAAGGGAAGAAAGACAGTTGGAAAAAGAAAGGGTAGAAAGGCAGTTTGAAAAAGAAAGAGAAGAGAGAGAATTTCAGTTTAAAATGAGAGAATTAGAAATCAAAGAGAGAGCAAATCAGTTTGAACATAGAATGAATACAAAATTTGATGTCACTAAAAATATTAGGCTTGTTCCACCTTTCCAAGAAAAAGAAGTTGATAAGTATTTTCTTCATTTTGAAAAGGTTGCTGAAAATTTAAAATGGCCTATTGAGCACTGGACATTACTTTTACAGAGCGTCTTAATTGGTAAAGCTCGTGAAATCTATACACAACTTACTGTTGAACAAAGCTCTAATTATGATAATGTAAAAGAATTAATTCTGAAAGGTTATGAGTTAGTACCAGAGGCCTACATGCAAAAATTCAGAAATTCTAAGAAAGAAACTGGTCAAACCCATGTCGAATTTGCAAGAGAAAAAGAACAACTTTTAGATCGGTGGTGTCTATCTATGAAAATAAATAAAAATCATGAAAAGCTCAGACAGCTCATGTTAGTTGAAGAGTTTAAACGTTGTATTCACTCTGATGTTAAGTCTTTCTAAGATGAAAAACAGGTAGAAACTTTAGAAGAAGGTGCCCGTCTAGCTGATGATTATTCTTTAACCCACAAAGTCTCATTTATAAATAAAGGGAAGTCCACACCTTCACATTTTAATTCCAAGTTCAGTTCTGGTCATATAACTGGCTCATCTAGTCAGTCAAATACTCCCAAACCAAAGTCATCTGATGAACATAAAGGTCATAGTCCCTTATCTCGTCCTATATGCAATTATTGCAAGAAAACTGGACATCTTATTTATGATTGCTTTACCTTGAAAAGGAGGCAACAGCAACGTGATGAGGCCAAACCCACTGGTCTTACCACTTCAAGGTCTGAACCTCAGTCTTGTATTGATAACAATGCAATTTTGAAGGTCAAGGAACCCAAGTCTGATTCTATAATGGAGATTTATGAACCATTCCTTTCGGAAGGTTCCGTGTCACTTATCGGTGATACTTGCCCACCTACTTCTTTTAAAAGTTTAAGAGACACAGGAGCTTCTCAATCTCTTATTTTAGCAGATACACTGCCTTTTTCTGAGAAGATTTTTTCTGGAATTATTGTCCTTATTCAGGGTGTAGAGTGTGGATTTTCTAATGTCCCTCTCCATAATATTTATTTGTCCTCAGATTTGGTAACTGGGCCGGTGGCTGTAGGTATAAGATCTTTCTTACCCTTTAAAGGTGTTCATTTATTGCTAGGTAATGACTTAGCTGGAGATAAGGTAGTGGTTAATCCACTTGTAACTGACACTCCTTGTGTGGATCAGATACCTGACCCCATTGAGCAGGAAATTCTTGATCTTTACCCTTCATGTGCAGTTACTCGAGCTATGGCTAAGAAGGCCATTCAAGAAGATAATTATTGTTCAGATATTGACTTAGCTGATACTTTTATAGGTCAGTCTTTTGATAATGAAATAAATTTTTCTTTCACTCCTATTCTGCCTGAAACTCAGACAGATTTTTCAATATCTGACTTTTCTACACCAAGATCTAAAGGTCAAGGTCATGACACGCTGTCAAGGTCACAGCTTATCCAGGAACAACAAAATGATCCTGAGATTTCAGACCTTTATCAAAAGGCTTTAAGTGAAGATGAAGCTTTACAAGTCCCTGTTTGTTATTATGAAAAGAATGGGATTTTAATGAGAAAATGGCGACCGCCGATATCCCTACTGAAGAGGAGTGGAACTGTTAATCACCAAATTGTGGTCCCTAAATCATATCATGAATATATTAAAGCCTGGTTATGAAAACGCATGGAAGGTATTTACGGTGTTAATAATACTACCATAAAATTCTCAGTCATTTTTATTGCCCTGGCTAAGGCAGATGTTTCTAGGTCACTGTAAATCTTGTCATACTTGTCAGATTGGTTTGGCAAACCTAACCAGACAATACCTAAAGCTCATTACCAGCCCTATTCCTGCATTTGGATGAACTTTTAGTTAGAAGTTATTATTCGACTGTGTAGGTCCATATACAAAAACTAATCGGTTCTCAATCTTTTTAACTATTATGTGTGCTTCTACGCGCTTCCCTGAAGCTATTCCTTTAAGAAATATTAAAGCCAAAACCATTGTCAAGGCTCTTGTGAAGTTTTTCCCATTTGTTGGTTTACCTAAGTCAGTACAGTCTGATCAAGGGTTAAACTTTATGTCTGGTATTTTCCAGCAGGTCATGCATGAGTTAGGAATTACTCAATATAGGTTTTCAGCCTATCACCCGGAAAGTCAAGGTGCATTAGATAGATTTCACCAGACTCTGAAAAATATGATAAGGTCATATTGTTTTGACACTGGAAAAGAATGGGATGGAGGCATCAATTTATTGTTATTTGCTGTAAGAGAATCGGTTCAGGAATCTCTTGTTTTTAGCCCTTTTGAACTAGTATTTGGTCACACTGTCCGAGGACCCTTAAAACTTCTAAAAGAGAAATTCCTGTCTGAGGATGACATATCTTAAAATTTGCTTCAGTATATATCAGATATTGAAATAGGTTGACTTATGCATGTGAGTTAGCTAGATTCAATTTAAAATCAACTCAAAGTAAAATGAAATCAAGGTATGATGAGAATGCCCAGGAAAGAAAACTCTGAACCAATAAAACAACATCCATATAGAACAAATCCTGTAAAACAAAAGTACCTAAGACAAGAAGTTCAGTATTTATTGGATAATGATTTTATTGAACCAAGTCAAAGCAGTTACAGCTCTCCATGTATTCTTGTACCCAAATCAAATGGAACATATAGAATGTAAAGTGAACTCTGTAACAAAAACTGATTCATTTCCTATATCAAGAATTGATGACTGTATTGACAAAATTAGAAAAGCAAAGTATGTAACAAAGTTTGATCCTCTAAAAGGATTCTGGCAAGTTCCACTTACTGATAGAGCTAAAGAAATATCAGCCTTTGTAACACCAGACGGATTGTATCAATATAAAGTCATGCCATTTGGTATGAAAAACTCACCAGCAACTTTTTAGAGGCTTATAAACATGGTAATATTTGGTCTACACGGATGTGACGCATACATTGATGACACAATCATCTACTCTGATGAATGGGAGGAACATCTCAAAACTATAAGAGCATTCTTCGACCGACTTAGTGATGCTAAATTGACAGTTAATCTTACAAAAAGTGAATTTTGTCATGCAATTTTAACATTTTAAGGACATTTAGTGGGACAGGGTAAAGTTAAACCAATAGAAGCTAAGGTCAAAGCTATCTCTGAATTTCCTGTGTCTACTTGTAAAAGACAACTGATGCGATTTCTTGGTATGGCAGGATATTATCGTAAATTTTGTAATAATTTTTCGGTTATTGCAGAACCATTGACAAATTTGCTGAAGAAAAGAAACAAATTCATTTGGAATGACAAGTGTCAAATAGCATTTAACAGTCTCAAAGCCGTACTTAAGAGTGCACCAGTTCTCTTGGCACCAGATTTTAATAAAAACTTTAAGTTAGCTGTAGATGCTAGTGACATAGGTGCTGGAAGCGTATTGAACAAGAAGACAACAATGGTGTTGACCATCCTGTTTGTTACTTTTCTTAAAAGTTTAATGAACATCAGAAAAATAACTCTACTATAGAGAAAGAGTGCCTTGCTCTTATTCTTGCTATTCATGCATTATGCATTTTGAAGTTTATCTAACTTCTTCAAAGTTGCCTGTTGTTGTCTTTAGTGATCACAATCCCCTCACTTTTTTGCATAAACTTAAAAACAAAAATCAAAGATTGTTGAGGTGGAGCTCATTTTTGCAAAAATATAGTCTTGACATTAGACACATTAAAGGGAAAGATAATTTGATCCCTGATGCACTTTCACGTGTCTAAAAAGTTATTTGCAGTATTTTAAATTTAACATCTTTATGATATGATTGATTTTTTTTGTGTTGTTGTTTGCTATTGTTTATAATACACATATACATGTATATGATTTTATGTATAACATTGTTTAACATTTCTCCTATGTTATTCGTAAGTTACATTGTTTGGATTTATGTAAAAGAAATATTCATTTCATTCATTTTTCTTTTTCTTGAAGAGGGGAAGTGTTATGTATGCAACATATTACATGTATATAATTAATGTCTGACCGGTTGGTATTTCCAATATTATCATTGTTCAATTTTTAGAACATAAACTACATGTATGTACTAGAACTTTCTTAACTGTTGAAGAAAACTCATGTATTATATTTAGATAGAAACTTCTGAAATGTTCTTTTTTGTTGAAGTTGCTAGATTATGATTACTTTAGAACATAATAGACCTTTCTGGAATTTTCTTAGTTAATATATATAAAGTGATATTTTTCATTACTTTTACCTTTTAAGTCATCAGTGATCTTTTAAGTCATCAGTTACCTTTTAAGTCATCAATATATTTGGAGTATTATTCAACTTGGATATTAAGTGATTTATTGGAGCTTGGATTATTTTAAAATAGTTAAAATTATTCTTGTGGATTTTATTGTGGAATTTATTCTAAAGTGTTCTTGGATTTAACTTGGATTTTAACTGTGCTATTCAAAAAGGGATCATTCCAGGATCAGACTAGACATTTGAATTTTACATTTATATTTGGACTTCAGGTATTTGTACACATAATTTGTTGTTTTAATTTTCTTTAATAATTTTTCTATAATAAATTTGTTATTGTTACAGGTTTGTTGCTGGCTTTTCTTTCTAGTTACACCTGGCTCGTTACAATATTACAAAGGGCGTAATATGAAATTTCTTTCAGAAAACATCGTTTGGATAAAAATCAGTACATTTTTTAAATGTTACTTGTTGTTTTGCATCTTTGACGCATTTTTTATTATAAAATGCAACAAATAGTTGTTATTCAAAAACAGCGATTTGTGTATTTTCATTTCTGTATCATATGTATCAAAGTTTATCTGATATATAGCATAAGCCATTAATATACCACTAATGAACAAGGAACAATGGCCCATGACTACAATTTCACAATTGCCCATGACTACAATTTCACAAAGTTTTTTCTCTCGAAGCAAACAAATTTTTCGTTGATAATTCTACTTGAAATGCTTCAAACGCCGTTTTAATCGAACAAAGGAAAAGTGACTCTTATTCAAGGTTCTTGTTCTGTTCTCCAATCATTTTTTTCTGTTTTCATTGTGTTTTTTATATATTGAAGTTAAACTTTACCCCTACGTGCATAAGAAATTTACCAGTTTTTTTTGGAGAGTATTGTATTTCATAAAACATAAAAGACAAAACCAGATTCTCCTGTACGCATACACAAAAGCAAACCAAGGTGTATCATTAAAAGTTGTTGTAAATCATTACTAATACCTTAATATAGTACCTTAATCAGTTTTAAGTTTAAATCTGTATTTAAGAATTGCACACATAAAGGAAGGGGGGTATTGTAGAACAATGACAAGATTATGATTTCGATTTTACAAACCTGACTATATACAAAATAATATTTTATTTCTCATCAACAAGTAGAACTGGCATTGATTGAAATATAAGACATTCTTGTCATTCTAGAAATGTATTCATGTTGTGAACCAATTATACATTTAAGATAACATTTTGAATGATATTACTTACAGCAATAGCATTCATTGTATTCAATGGAGATTTATGTCTCCTTTGATTACAATAAACATAAATAAGGTTTATATGTAAAATACAAAATTCGAAAAATAACACTTTTCTTGAATGACAATGCAATATGTCAAACAATTTGTTGCATATTGTTCTACCTGAAAGTTCGACATTTGTATTAAACATAAATATTGATTTGGTTTATGATATTTATAATATATCAATGTGCTCGTGATTGAAAGATATACCCTTAAGCTTACGTAAAATATCAAGAAAACACATTTTATTAGATTTGACCTTGATAGGTTTTCATTAGAAATGCAAAAAGAAATAAATATAAAAAAATTCGTAACGTGCGTTTAAAAAAACTCTCAAAATTAATAATCTAATAATAGTTTTTATTATGATCGTGCTTCCTCTATAACAAACATCTATGATGTATTACATTTCACGGAAGTTACCCGTGTGGTCAATATCTCTAAACAGGAAGGTTTAAGAATATTTTCGCTTTCGTAATAACCGGGAACAAGTGTTTTAGCTTAAAGGAATTTACGATAAAAGCTTATCAATTTAAAGCTATTTCGAACCCATCATGGGCCAATTATTTAAAATGATGCGTAAATGATACATTACAGTGTGTTCGTCTTACGAAATTACATCTACAATAAAAAAAATAGCAAAGATGTCGAGATTTAGAAAATGATATGTCCTTCTTGTTGTATTTTATTTTGGCAGCGGTTTTAAAACCTAAAAAGGGACATATCAAACCCCAAACAAACTTTACGAGGCATGTGCCCCCGAAATTAATTGCTTACTCCTCGCGCTCTTCTTCTCCTCTTCGCTATGAATAAAAACCTGTATTAATTGTTCAATAGAAACACATTCAAATAATCATCATTCTAGGTTGATCATGTAATCTCATACTTTGTCACATTTTAATTTTATTTTATATTGTCATTTCACTTCATTTTTTTCTTGCATCACCTATAGAGACTTGATAAATAAGCCGCGCATTATTTAAATGCCATTGTATGCCATTGTTAGAATGAGTAACGTTTGAAACTTTTGATTTGAATAAAATATAATCAGCATAATATAAACAGTTCTTCTTTTTTAAACAAATTACTACATGTACATATATACGTATCATAACTTTTTCCTAAGGATTATGACTATATATTACTTAGTTGTGTTATCTCTCTTAGTATCTAAATTATATTTAGATTTTACTTGTTTGGTTCTTTTTGTTGTCTGATATTAGCAGATTACTTCTTAGATATTAAAACCGAATTAATATGGACGATGTTGCTGTAATATCCCAGCGGTTTCTGTGTGTCTAGGTGCTGTCCTAGTACCTGTGAATGTATTTATAAATGAGTTTATCTAATTAAATTAATATTTTAAGGTACACGGAAGTGGCTGTTAACAAGCTCGAGAAGCATTTTTCATGACGGTTTTAGATTTTTAACTTTATTGCGGTTCAATATATTTCTCAATCGTGTTCTAAAATATATTAAATACTTAACATCTCTATACATTAAATTCTTTCAAAAACATAGAAAACATGTTAAAAAAGTCTAAAAGTCTTTTGTTTAACAGGATTGCAATATCTCGTGATTGTAGTATCATTTATGTCAACCTTGAGAACTCTTTAGAACAAGTTAAGCTATATATATATTTGTTGACTTAAAGCTTATGTCAATCAGATAATTGAAATGGAATCTTGATAATGATTATTTTCACTAGGGGTAGGACAATTGTGATACTTTATCTATTACTGAACTAAACTCAAACTACAACTACACTCAGGGTATTCAAAGGGATAACTCTCAGACATAAGACTACAATGTCTACTTTTACACATACTTCCTCCAAATGAACAGCTAATAAGGCTAAAACATCCGAGTTATGTCGAGATAACTTATAAGAAGAAAATATTTTTATGTTCTCAATCAACAAAACAATGGAATCATTTTTCACATACTGATTTTGGCTTAAGAAATTACATTCCACATAAAACTGAATTTATCACATACCCATGTCGCTAACATTTCCGGCTCAGATAAAGGGTTTGTTGATTATTACACAGAAAACCGACCTACACAGTTTAAAGATATTTTCACTTATCTTGATACAGTTTTATTTGCTACAACATTTTTTTCTAATATAGAAAACATTCTTATCTAATCTTCTTATTTCACTTCCTCTTTAAAGTTTAAACATCTATAAAAGTTACATTTTAACTTATATCAGTAAATAATTTCCAAGGAGCAGAAGGCTTAAAAGTGTGACATTCAGTATAATAAATATTATAGTGTGACAGAAAGCATTATTTTAAATTTGACGGCTACGTGAGATAATAATTCTGTAAATATGGCATACTAAACAAAGCTTATGTCTACTAAGTAATTAAATTCAACCATTAGTTGATTTTCAAAGGACTAAAAAGTCATAATTCATTATTAAGTGGCGCAAGCTCAAACGTGAGTCCTAAAACAGGACAAATTTTAATCTTCCAATTAAAAAACTAATGAATGTACTATCATATTTATTATTTAAAATAAAACTACCAGAATGGACGATAACTAATATCTTTTCCTACCATATTATTTCAACTTTTGTATTCGGGATTTCAAAAATTCAAAACTCAAAATTAGCTGCATATCTAGTTTGTCATCATGTTTATTGTCAACATTAATAAGTTTTTATCACCGAGCTTTATGTATGTTTATTTGCTGTGATAAAAATAATTTTTAATTCCTCAATTTTCTTTTTCAGAGAAACAAACTGAAGAAAGCTAGAACCTGTTATTCTATTTTTATACATTTTTAAATCTTAATGCATGTTCATTTATAACATATAAAGATTTGTTTGACAGAGTCTTAAATTTTAGTA
>NW_026854550.1:0-175735 GCF_026571515.1 Ruditapes philippinarum
AAACAAGTTGTTATTAACTGAATTATAATTTTACGTATTTATGACTGTGCGATCTGGATCGAGTATCAAATCAGTAAGGCATGACCAATAAAGTCCCTAGGATGATCCATAACAAAATTCGGACCATAAATATTTTGACAACTAACAAAAGTAATGTAATCTGATGTAATGTTATAACTCTAAAAAATGCAACCTGGTGATTTATGATATCACAGCCAAGTGCCGCTTGTATATACGACATATGTACCCTTTTAATTAATAAGTTACGGCCCAGTGGCGCTTATTTATCTATGAAATAAGTTGCTGGGAAAAGGTCTTTAAAGAATAGATTTTAGAAGTTATCTTATTATCGTCTGTTGCGAATCTAAAATTATAAAAGTCAATGCCACATGGTTTTCGTTCTTTCCGGAATATTTATAAAATTATATCCTTCACTGGTTCTTTGAAATATTTTTTATACGGCGTAATGAAAAAGAATCAGTAAGTATTGACAATATGCATTCTGTTATTGTTCTATTAAAGCTTGAAAAACAATCATTTAAAGACATTGGCAATCTTATTTTCAACACGGATTTATATTACTAATGTAATATAAATCCGTGTTTTCAGGTTTGTCACAAATACGCCAGAATTTTCTAAATGACAGAAAATAACACAGAAAACTAGAAAATGGCCATTTAAATTTATAATAGGCAATTTCGGTGTGTATAGGTGTTTGTAAAATATTAAAATTTGATTTAGTTACTAGCTTTTTATCCTGGCATTTGAGAAAATCTAGATCTAATAAAAAATATTCACTTTGAAATTTCGCTGTTTCACTCCGTTGCGACATGTAAATTTATAAATCTGTGGTAATCTCAAACTTTGCTTTTGTATTTTTTTTCTATTGTCTTGATATTGAATTTATGTATGCATGCCTTAATTTTTACATGTTATAATCATAATTGAACGATCAGTATTTACGCATTTAACTTTTCAATAAGCCAACTTTCTATGCGGCATGCATAGTTTTATCCCCCATTTACGTCACATCCGGTAAGGGAAGTAACTCTTCACTGACTGTTATCGCTTAAATGAAAGGGTCTATAGGATGCCTTTTTTAAAAGTTAATATCTACATTTATAAAATTCACTCTATAAACAACGGTATAATAAAAAAAATATGCTTTAGAAATCTCTCTGCTTAATGTTACGACTTGTTAAACAAAACAATATCGGATAAAACAACATGGTCGCTCAACGGATAAGGTCAATTTCCTGGACAATCATTGGGTGAGGTCAACTCAGGTTAGCTTCAGTATTTCAACATTTTAATTCAATGTAAAATTGATAAAATCAAGTTATGTCTATGCCATAGTTCGATTATTTAAAGTTACCTTGACCGAAAACTAAAATAATCTAGTTTGTTGATGAAAAAAAGAGTAGTAAAACCTTTGTATACATTTATCTAATAAATTGGCGGAAAATGTTTTCGTTTGTCACGACTTATTAAACGATGTCGTTATAAAAATACCCGGTCGGTCAAGGATAAGGTCAGCTACCCGGACAGTCATCGGGTGAGGTGAACTAAGGTCAGCTTTCTGATGAATTCAACGGGAAAGGTCACATTGGGATGATTTCAATTTTTAATAAATTTTAACAAGTACGTAAGTAACGACTTTAATTAATGAGGCTAGCACATTCGGTTTCCCGATTTTCCATGTGGAGGTTTATCCTTCTTCTTCCAAAATAGTACCATCACAAATTGATTTTGAATTTTATTTTTGTCGAGTAATATTTATCTGTATAAATTCTAGTTTATAAGTTAGTACTTTTAGCAGATCACATCTTTTTTTAGTAATTTCTTACAGCTGTGTTTAGATATTTACCTACTAATAAAAAATAAGAGCATAATGTTATACAATAATTTAAGTATTGAATAGCTAAATTTAAAGGTAATACATATTTTATATAATTGTAATTGCGCGAATCTTTGTTATGCTTGTGGATATTTACATATAGAAGTTGTTTCATTTTATAAAAAATATGAGTTAATACACGATATTAACTTGAAATTTGTATTAATCAAAGAAGTCCCTTATTTAGGTACGAATACAAAAACTTAAAACCATATTAAAATTAACAAAATGCTTTTTATAGTTTCAATTGTATATTAACTTTATGTTCAACACTTTAAATTTTATTTATTTATTTTATTTATTTATTTATTATTTTTGATAAATATTTATTGTTTTTGTAAAACGACCCTATTTCAATTGCTTCAAAGATAAACAAACAAAAATTGTCTACTCGATTTAGTTTCATTATTTATATTTAAACGACAACTTCCTCATATATTCGTAAATTATTAATTGCTCAATACTCATTGTTTTTGTAACATTATACTATTTCAATTGCACAAGGATAAACAAAAGAATTGTCTACTTGAATTAAGTTTCATTATTTTTATTTTTATGACAACTACCTCATATATTCGTAAATAAAAAACGTTAAATCATTCTTAGGTTTTTTTTTATGAGAACGACCTTTAAAATTTGTGATACTAACATTTCATATAAATTTACAAAGATGCGTAATAATTAATTGCAAGATACTGGTTTATTAAAATAATTTTGATTTAAGCATTACTAAGATAAAGAAAAGAAAACAATATAAATCTATGTAATTAAAAAAAATGTAAAGGCATAAAAAATAAAAATTCTTTTGAATGTACAGGACTGTATACTATTTGTGTCTACAAAAATGCACTCTCAAAAAATCGTACATCACACCAATACTATTCAAGCTGGTAAAGTAATATGTTCAACTTGATACTTTTTAATTCATACTCTGCTTATCAAAAATTTTAAAAACCACAAAAAAAAACAACAAAAACAAGTTGTTATTAACTGAATTATAATTTTACGTATTTATGACTGTGCGATCTGGATCGAGTATCAAATCAGTAAGGCATGACCAATAAAGTCCCTAGGATGATCCATAACAAAATTCGGACCATAAATATTTTGACAACTAACAAAAGTAATGTAATCTGATGTAATGTTATAACTCTAAAAAATGCACCCTGGTGATTTATGATATCACAGCCAAGTGCCGCTTGTATATACGACATATGTACCCTTTTAATTAATAAGTTACGGCCCAGTGGCGCTTATTTATCTATGAAATAAGTTGCTGGGAAAAGGTCTTTAAAGAATAGATTTTTAATATCAAAATTATCTTATTATCGTCTGTTGCGAATCTAAAATTATAAAAGTCAATGCCACATGGTTTTCGTTCTTTCCGGAATATTTATAAAATTATATCCTTCACTGGTTCTTTGAAATATTTTTTATACGGCGTAATGAAAAAGAATCAGTAAGTATTGACAATATGCATTCTGTTATTGTTCTATTAAAGCTTGAAAAACAATCATTTAAAGACATTGGCAATCTTATTTTCAACACGGATTTATATTACTAATGTAATATAAATCCGTGTTTTCAGGTTTGTCACAAATACGCCAGAATTTTCTAAATGACAGAAAATAACACAGAAAACTAGAAAATGGCCATTTAAATTTATAATAGGCAATTTCGGTGTGTATAGGTGTTTGTAAAATATTAAAATTTGATTTAGTTACTAGCTTTTTATCCTGGCATTTGAGAAAATCTAGATCTAATAAAAATATTCACTTTGAAATTTCGCTGTTTCACTCCGTTGCGACATGTAAATTTATAAATCTGTGGTAATCTCAAACTTTGCTTTTGTATTTTTTTTCTATTGTCTTGATATTGAATTTATGTATGCATGCCTTAATTTTTACATGTTATAATCATAATTGAACGATCAGTATTTACGCATTTAACTTTTCAATAAGCCAACTTTCTATGCGGCATGCATAGTTTTATCCCCCATTTACGTCACATCCGGTAAGGGAAGTAACTCTTCACTGACTGTTATCGCTTAAATGAAAGGGTCTATAGGATGCCTTTTTTAAAAGTTAATATCTACATTTATAAAATTCACTCTATAAACAACGGTATAATAAAAAAATATGCTTTAGAAATCTCTCTGCTTAATGTTACGACTTGTTAAACAAAACAATATCGGATAAAACAACATGGTCGCTCAACGGATAAGGTCAATTTCCTGGACAATCATTGGGTGAGGTCAACTCAGGTTAGCTTCAGTATTTCAACATTTTAATTCAATGTAAAATTGATAAAATCAAGTTATGTCTATGCCATAGTTCGATTATTTAAAGTTACCTTGACCGAAAACTAAAATAATCTAGTTTGTTGATGAAAAAAAGAGTAGTAAAACCTTTGTATACATTTATCTAATAAATTGGCGGAAAATGTTTTCGTTTGTCACGACTTATTAAACGATGTCGTTATAAAAATACCCGGTCGGTCAAGGATAAGGTCAGCTACCCGGACAGTCATCGGGTGAGGTGAACTAAGGTCAGCTTTCTGATGAATTCAACGGGAAAGGTCACATTGGGATGATTTCAATTTTTAATAAATTTTAACAAGTACGTAAGTAACGACTTTAATTAATGAGGCTAGCACATTCGGTTTCCCGATTTTCCATGTGGAGGTTTATCCTTCTTCTTCCAAAATAGTACCATCACAAATTGATTTTGAATTTTATTTTTGTCGAGTAATATTTATCTGTATAAATTCTAGTTTATAAGTTAGTACTTTTAGCAGATCACATCTTTTTTTAGCAATTTCTTACAGCTGTGTTTAGATATTTACCTACTAATAAAAAATAAGAGCATAATGTTATACAATAATTTAAGTATTGAATAGCTAAATTTAAAGGTAATACATATTTTATATAATTGTAATTGCGCGAATCTTTGTTATGCTTGTGGATATTTACATATAGAAGTTGTTTCATTTTATAAAAAATATGAGTTAATACACGATATTAACTTGAAATTTGTATTAATCAAAGAATTCCCTTATTTAGGTACGAATACAAAAACTTAAAACCATATTAAAATTAACAAAATGCTTTTTATAGTTTCAATTGTATATTAACTTTATGTTCAACACTTTAAATTTTATTTATTTATTTTATTTATTTATTTATTATTTTTGATAAATATTTATTGTTTTTGTAAAACGACCCTTTTTCAATTGCTTCAAAGATAAACAAACAAAAATTGTCTACTCGATTTAGTTTCATTATTTATATTTAAACGACAACTTCCTCATATATTCGTAAATTATTAATTGCTCAATACTCATTGTTTTTGTAACATTATACTATTTCAATTGCACAAGGATAAACAAAAGAATTGTCTACTTGAATTAAGTTTCATTATTTTTATTTTTATGACAACTACCTCATATATTCGTAAATAAAAAACGTTAAATCATTCTTAGGTTTTTTTTATGAGAACGACCTTTAAAATTTGTGATACTAACATTTCATATAAATTTACAAAGATGTTATTAAGCATTAAATAAGAGCGTTGTTATTAATTACTGCAAATTGCTTTGTATATTTTCAATTTAATAATTATATGCTGTTGCTGTTGTTTTTTGTTTACAGTTCAGTTTTAAATAAAACATTTTGAAGAAGAAAGACTTTGTCTTATTTAAAGGAAAATAGTTTTTATCTTTATTTTTAACCCATATTTTGATAGGTTGGTCTCTACCTCGTCCGTAAAGGATGCGTAAAAGGTTAATCTTACGTTATATTAAAGTATTGTAAAGACAGACAGCTGACAACTAACATATTTAAATGATTAAGAAAGTCATTACTTTTGTTTAGTTTAATGTTTAAATGCTACAACATTATATTGCATCATGCTGATCATGCCCTGCAGGGATGGCTGGTAATAACGGATCAGAATTGATTTTAATATGGTTGTTGGTTTAATGATAAGCTTTTTTTAAAATGATTATCGAAGCATGTTTTCCAGGGTTTTATAATGAGTAAATAACCATTAGAAAGTTTACATTTCATTTTTAAATTCGAGCGGGAAATGAAAAGTATTTCTTTGGCTTTATTCAATGTATAAGTGATAAAATTAAGTTGTCCCTGTGTCATTGTTGAATTATATAAAGTACGAAAACATATGATTAAGTAAGTTGACGGATAAAGAGTAAAAACTTTTTTTAAATTTATATTATAAATTAGCGGACAAATATTAACTCGTTTGTCACGACTTGATGAACAAAATCGGAAAAACTACCTGGGTAGTCGATAGATAAGGTCAGCTACCCGGACAGGCATATTAACTCGTTCGTCATGACCTGATGAACAAAATCGGAAAAACTAGCTGGGTAGTCTAATACTGGTTGTTCATTGAGGTTCACCTGCTAAATTGTCAGAAGTCAATGTATGATAATATAAGGTCAAACACAAGTCACCAATAAGACCTCTAATAAGTATTTATAATATGGTACATTATATTTCTAAAGCTATTTTATGGAATAAAGTGATTTTATTTTAAAGTGGGTTTATATATATAAATAAACTATGAATTTTGTAGGGTTTTATTATTGAATAGCACTACATTATCTTTCTAATAGGTAATATCAATGGTTTACAACACTAACAATTGCAAAAAAAAAAAATCTTGTTTGTTTCCCCTCCTTTTCTAAAATGATTATAGGAGCTTCTTTCCAGGGTTTTATAGTGAGCAAATAACAATTAGAAAGTTTACATTTCACTTTTAAATTCGAGCGAGAAATAGAAAGTATTTCTATATCTTTATTCAATGTAAAATTGATGAAATCAAGTTGTGCCTGTGTCATTGTTAAATTAAATAAAGTACCCTAATTGAAAACATGTGATTAAGTAAAAACTTTTTATAAATATACATTATAAATTGACGGAAAATATTAACTCATTCGTCATGACCTGATGAACAAAATCGGAAAAACTAGCTGGGCAGTCGATGTTTAAGTTGACGGAAAATATTAACTCGCTCGTCATCGCCTGATGAACAAAATCGGAAAATCTAGCTGGGTCGATGGTTAAGGTCAGCTACGTGGACAAACATCTGGGCAGTCAGCGGATAGGCTCATTAAGGGGCATCAGATAAGGCCATCAAAAGGTCACCGGATCAACGGAACCCCAGTTTTCTACTACTCATCGGCACCGTCTGATCATGGTTAGCACTGATAAATTTTCAGTCAATATATACTTATCTAGATATTTTCCTTTAAAATGATGTATGATTTTGTTTCGGCTGAAAGCTAGACACGCCCATTTATAATTTAGGTTAAAAGAACATAAACTTAGACCTACAATAACATATTTTGGTTGGCTCCGACGTAAATGACGTTGACGTCATTTCATAAAACAAAAGTATTGTCACTCTATAATACTGTCTTTCAATGATCGTCTTTCAATAGCTTTTATTTATAGATTTTTTTTTAAATTTTGCTTGTTTTTCTCAATAACGCTCTAATACTGGCCGCTAATTTAGACTTCATGAGCTATTTACCTCTTTTGACTTGAACCGCATTTAACGTTTTCGGTGAAAAGTTTATGTCATAATCGATAAATTTGGTAAATTCATCTTGATTTTCTGATGACAGCAGGAAACTCGTGACTATACCTCAATGTTAAAAATATATCGCCGCCGGCAACTCGATGATTTCCCGACGAACTATCCAATCATTTAACTTTCTAATGATATGAAATTATAGATATTGATATTATTTTTTGACCGTCTTAAGTGAATTGTGGATAAAGATAAAATACTATAGTCAAGTCAAGTCAAAAGATTTATTCAGTAAATAAAGGCCACCGGCCCAAAATACATGTCATACAAAATATGATATTTAACATTATAAGGTTGTGTCTTTTACAAGTTTTGACAATCATTACATTTAAATGCTACTGTGCTATAGATATCATGAGGTGGTAAATATAAGTAGAGATTTTCTTAATTATAAAAATATCATTTGATGAGAGTAGTTCATAAAAGTTATGTAATTCATTTCCGGAATTATACCAGTTTAGTAAATAGGTATTTCTAATTTCTAAATATTTTTTACAATGAAAAAAAGCATGATATTCACAGTCAATATGATAAGTTAAATGATTTTCAAGACAAAAGTTGCAAAAGCGTTCTTGAAAAGGTATATTTAAATGCCTACCGATTTCAACATTAAGTTTGTGATTTGAACATCGAAATTTAGCATATGCTTTCTTATGTTTTACAGGGATTTCTATAAGAAGATACCGTTCTACATTTAATAAGCTTTTAAAATTACTGCGTAATTTATTACATGTCTGTTTGTTCGTTAAATATTGACTGCGGAATTTGGAACGTTCTAAAAGATTTACTTAAACAACGTAAAATTAAAAACGTCAATATTTTGCTTAACGGATGAAAATGAAATGACTAACAGTAACAACAAGTTACAACATCTTAAATTATAATAACAACGATAAACAAATTTGAAAAAAAAGCTAGAAAACAGAAAACATAACGTTACTAATTCTTAGATAAAACAAAGAAAAGTATTTGGATTAATTCGACATTCAGTAAAAAAAAGATATTTTCAAATCAGTTACTAGTTGAATTAAAAATGAAGTTTATGAAATCGTGCTAAACTAAACACATAAAATCAAACACTTAAGGACGCTGCGTAAACAATGGAACCAATTGCACTGGCAAGAAAGGGTAAAAAGAAGAAAGGAAAGGAAAACAAGGACGAAAATACTGATGAAAATATAAAGAAAAGACCGGAAAGAAACGATTTTCCACGGTTTCCAACTTAAGTTGATATAATGTTGGAAATAGTGGGCAGAAATGTAGATCTTATACAAACTTGTACAATGGGTAAAAAAAGTAATCAATTTTTACCATCAGTCTTATAGCCTGTGTTAAATTTGTGCTTGGTACATATAGTGATTGATAAATCTTCTCAAACACTTATTTAAGATAGTATTTCGGATTGAAATATTTTCCCGAAATTTGTGTATCATTTGATGTAAGTTAGGTGTAATAATTTCCGTGCAAATTCTCAAATCATTCTTTTACGCAGTTTTTAGCAAGAATCAACAAAAACAACCGATATTCTATGTAATACTGATTATATTTCTTAATTATTCTTTTACAGAACTTTTTTTCCAGTTTAAGGGATTCACAGTGTTACATTTGACAAGACTTTAAGTTTCATTTTGAAATATACAAACTATACAAACGATGTTAATCTTTTTCCCGCCTAAAAACAAAAACATAACAAACATTTACATGACAACTGTAAAACATTTCCGTTGAAAATAGGGACGTGTCCCATGCAAAACAGTAGTTCTGGTACACTTAAAATAAATGTAAAGTTAATTATGCGTGTTTTGGACCAAATTACATGTTTTTATTATATAAGAGAAAATGAAATTCATTTAGGATATATGATTGAGTCTACATTATTTTGTATTTATTATCTATTATCAGTTATTACACTGTTTGACATACTGCAAGTTACCAAAGTCCCATGTACTGTAACATTATTATTTCTGTAAATGAAATCCATATAAACAAAATACATGTAATTATTTTTAATAGTTATTGTCAAGGTAAATAGTGTCGTGTTCCTTCGAGAGATTTCGCGAGATGTTACGTCTGGACAGACGTGCATATATTACTGATCATCTTATTATTTGAAAACAATGTACGTGCACGTCCCTGCAGTGAAAATTTATACACCGACCTCCACCCAAACTTTAGAACAAGCATAGCTTTTCAAACACTATTTTTGTTCTATCTTCAGACATAAGGGGACGGGACAGGACGTGTTGTAACTCAGCTAGCAGATGTTTTGATGATGTGAAAGGAGTTGTTGATGAGTTAGTCAACACACCAGTAGATGCTTTCTCTCGCATGTCGGCATGCAGGTTAAATATCATATTCATTTTAATTATATAAAAGTAATATCCACATGGTGTTTAGTGTTAACACATTGTCATAACTCTGAACATCTGTTTAATTATGTTATATCTTAATACAAAGCTACGTTTTTGTTGTTAAATCAAAGTAACAAGTGTCAATTTAAATAAGCCTTTCACTTTTAGCTATGTTACGCACGTCTAGTTTTATATTAAAATATCTACACCAATAATACACTCATATCATATAACTGATGTAAATGGATCGTTTGTTACCTGTTTTCTATCTTTCAACTGTTCATCATGCAAAAATACTTTGAAAATGTACCAATCCCTGTTTATATGCAAAGAAATAAAATACATGGCTTTTATAGTTCATTAATATGCCTGAAGGTATAAAAACTTAACTAATAATATCTAAATGTACAAATGTTTATTAAATCCGTAAAACTCGTTTGAATTTGATCTTGGACGAACATATCAGTATTTTTAATTTATTTAGAAAGCAGTTGAGGTGACACAGATATTTATTATTTTCATTGCTAGTTAAATATTTATTAGGCGCTGGAAAAAGGCGAAATATCCCAAAGTTTTCCGAACTTTAGATCAATGTAATACTTAAAGTTTGAGTCACATATATGGTCTCAGAGTCGGTATGGTCTTAACTTTTACTTTTCAGAAAAGTAAGCGCAGAGTTGAAAAGAGACAAAGTTTGTGTTCAGCGTTCACTATCTCGCTGTGGCGGCCCGGACAGGATCATCTTACAGAGAAGGTTCGATAACCGTGTAGACAGACTGTATAACCAGTTTTATAAACACTGTAGCATACGTCCAACAAATACATCATCAACCACCACCCAAATAACGCCAACTACAACACTAGGAGGTTCCAGGATTTCTGGTATGTACTGTATGCTAAATTCCCCATCATTCTAGTACAAGTAAACAGGGAACCGTGTTTTTTTATTTATTAAAAGCGATTGGTGTTACATGTATTTGTTAATATTGTATTATTTCACACTGAACCATAAAACCATTTATAGATGGAAATAAATTGTGTTGCAATTTATAAATGACGTCACTAGTAGTTTGTAACCAGTCTTTTAACTGAACAATATCTGTCAGTTACCTCAAAGATACTTTTAAGTCGCCTTTTCTTTGCTGTTTATTACATTGTTTTCCAAAAAATTAAAGAATTCTTTTGCATGTGTGTTCACGTTGGAACATTTGTAAACGCTGCCATAGAATTTTATTTTAAACATTTACAAATGTCATTGAAGGTATAACACGAAAAGAGGAGACCACCCCTGATCCTCATATTCCATCAGCGGTACAGCCCACATCATCATGGACCAACGCATTTCCGGAAGTTACTCCACATGATCATAGAGGACACAGTCATGGAGGACATACCGTAGGTGGCGCTGAGCATACCCCTTCTACTTCCGGTGCAATAATCGCCGGGGCGTTAACAGGCGGTATAGTTCTGGGATTGGTTCTTTCCGTGGCAGTGATATTATGGTGCAATAACAGACGAGACAAGTAAGTGAGATGAAGGAATGCACATAAATCAATTATAATTGTTCAAAAGTAAATTGAGACGAATGTTAAATTGTTAATAAAAGGAATGCCGAAATCATCCAAACCAACCAATTTTGTAAACTCTAATCTACAGAACATAAATATTATAAAAGTGTACAGTATATATCTGAGAATACATATTTTAAGAATATGATTGGTTTGTTCAAGTAACAAGTCTAAAAGGGGCATAATAATATGTAAATACTCCCACACACGCATGCCTATATACATTTTCCGGATTTACAAGATAAACGTGTATTCAGTGAACGTTATTCAGAACCACGTCTTGACTTGCCTCTAACTTAAACCGCATCCAGCAAATTTTATGATTCCTTCAGCAGTAAAGAAAGCAAACCATTGTGTCGATAATTCTTTGAGATTTCCATAAAACTCTATTTTAAATTTTTTTTTGTTAATAATTTCAGGAATGGTTCGACTGGCTCGTCGGATAGTGCTGGCATTTTCTTTCAGAAGCGACCAAACATGATCCCTACGGAGAGACCACGTGCAGAAAACAACAACAAACCGTCTGTAACCAGACAAGAATCCACAATATATGCCGAAATAGATGAAGCCATGGTAAGTAATGACACACACACACACACACACAAAATAATAATAATAATAATAATAAAGAATAAATCGAAATTATTCATTAAATGATTTAATTCTCAAAGACAGTTTTTATGTGTGAGTTTTTTTAAACAAATTGAAATTGATGTGTCACTTTTGTGATTATTATAATTTTGCATATATTGCTGGTTTTCATTGGAAAATTAAGACGATTATAATTATCTATATACACGACCGCTCAAAATATGAATTATATTTTTCTTTCATTAAACCGTCATAATTATATCTTTATAACTAATAATTATTCTCTGTAACCAAAAGCATTTTCGAATTAAAAAACATTGAAAGAAATTTAAGCGGTCTTTTGTATTGTCATTCCTTTATATGCTTTTGAAGTATAATTTGAATTATAAACGTATATATATATCACACTTTTTGTAGGTTAATCCTGGATACAAACCTCCCGTTCCTGACACTCATATGGGTTACCTCAATCCTGTAAGCGACGGAGATCCAGATTCATACACACCACCGCCAACTTCCGGTCGGGCAGCCAATGCTCCAGCGGTCACCACTCGCGGTCAGCTCAGTTATGGACCAATACTGGCAGCTAATGGTGGACCTGGACAAAACAAACACCTGTTTTACGAAGAAGCAGAAGAAATAGTTTATTTCGGTAACTTATACATTTACAGTATCTCGTTACATACAATAATTACAAATATAATAATTATGTGGTTACATGACAAAAGCAAAGAAAAATATAACAAGAGGGCCATGATGGCCCTGAGGTCGCTCACCTGTATATAGCCCCCCCCCCAAAAAAAAAAAAAATGTTGCAGGGCCAATTTAACCCAAGGGCTTTTATTTGCACAAATCTTGGTAGACACCCATAAGAAGATGTTTCATGCTAAACATCTAAGCTCTAGCTCATTGGGCTTTTTTAAAGAAGATTTTTTTAAAGTTTTTACTATACACATATAGTTAAAAACAATGACACCCCTGGGGCCGGGCCAGTTTTGACCCCAGGGCTTTTATTGAACAAACTTTGTAGACACTTACTAGAAGATGTTTCATGCTAAATATCTAAACTCTAGCTATTTGGGTTTTTTCAAAGAAGATTTTAAGTTTTTGCTATACACATATAAAGAAAATCAATGACCCCCGGGGCGGGGCCAATTTTGACCCCAGGTCTTTTATTTGAACACACTTTGTAGACACTCACTAAAAGATGTTTCATGCTTAATATCTTAACTCTAGCTATTTGGGTTTTTTCAGAGAAGGTATTTTAACTTTTTGCTATACACATATAAGGAAAATCAATGACCCCCGGGGTGGTGCCAATTTTGACCCCAGGGCTTTTATTTGAAGAAACTTGGTAGACACCTATTAGAACATGTTTGATGGTAAATATCTTAGCCATAGCTCTTTGATTTCTTTAAAAGAAGATTTTTTAAGTTTTTACTATATGAATATAGGGAAAATCAATGACCCCCCCCCCCGGGGCGGGGCCAATTTTGACCCCAGGGCTTTTATTTGAACAAACTTGGTAGACACTTATTAGAACATGTTTCATGCTAAATATCTTAGCTCTAACTCTTTTGGATCTTTAAAAGAAGATTTTTTAAGTTTTTACTATATGCATATAGGGAAAATCAATGACCCCCCGGGGCGGGGCCAATTTTGACCCCAGGGCTTTAATTTGAACAAACTTGGTAGACACCTATTTAGAACATGTTTTCATGCCTCAATATCTTAGCCATAGCTCTTTTGAGTTCTTTAAAAGAGATTTTTTTAAGTTTTTTACTATATGCATATAGGGAAAATCAATGACCCCCCGGGCGGGGCCAATTTTTGACCCCAGGGCTTTTATTTGAACAAACTTGGTAGACACCCATTTAGAACATGTTTCATGCTAAATATCTTAGCTCTAGCTCTTTGGGTTCTTTAAAAGAAGATTTTTTAAGTTTTTACTATATGCATATAGGGAAAAATCAATGACCCCCCGGGGCGGGCCAATTTTTGACCCCCAGGACTTTTATTTGAACAAACTTGGTAAGACACTCACTAGAAAGATGTTTTCATGCCAAATATTCTAAGCTCTACCTCTTATGGTTTTTCGAAAAAGAAGATATTTAAAGTTTTTTCTTTCGGTTGCCATGGCAACCAGAGTTCTGCATGGAATTAAATTCTTTGAACAATTTGTAAAGGTGACCACCAAAGGAAACATTTCCTGTGAAGTTTGGATGAAATTGGCTTTTAGTGGTTTATGAGGAGATGTCATTTAAAGTAAAAGTTTACGGACGGACGGACGGACGACGGACGGACGACGGACGGACGGACGCCGGACGAAAAGCGATCACAAAAGCTCACCCTGTCACTTTGTGACAGGTGAGCTAATAAGAAGTAATATAAATTTTTTTTAACTGATGACATTTTAACGGAGAACAGACAGCTGCAAATAAAGGAACAAAGAACATCACAATGTCATTATCATTCATAGAAATAAAAAGTTCCAGTAAGAAGAAAAACAACAAAAACAGAAAAGACGTGACAATAACAGCGTCAAAAGTAAGGTATTACATGTATCTTTTTAACGATAATAAGGATAAAAAGTTGAACCAATTAACATTTCAAAATGTGATATTGAATTAACAACGGGTCAGTAACAATTCTTGTTCGCTTTTTATTAGCTACATCTATATATTTTTCCTAAATTTACATTGTACATCTTTATTATCTGATTGTTAGTAAATCTACTAATTTATACATAGAAGGTCTAATATAGTAATAACGCTTGATAAATCTTCTTCGAATATATTGATAACATGGACAAACTAAAATAAAATGATATTCATCTTCAATTTCTGGTAAGTTACATAATTGGCATAATCTTTCATTTCTTTGTGTTCTATTACGTCCGTATCTACCGGTTTCTTAAGTTATGAGCAGATATTCTAATTCTACAAATATTCATACGTATACCTTTACAATAAATATTTCTTAAATAAAGTTCCAAACAAAAGTCTTTTTTGATATAACTATACAAAGTGTTTAGTACGATATTGTTTTCTATGTCTGAATGCCATTTTTTGCCTAAAACAATCAATAACTCTTTGCTTAAATTCAGATAAAAAGAAACTACTTTTGATATTTATTGGGTTGTCCCACACATAAGAAAAGCCAAATTCATTTAATATGGATTTTACATTTTGAGCGCAATTATATTTACACCAGTTCAAACTATTGCTTACTGTATATCTATAAATTTCTTTCTATGATATATTATCCGTATTTGACAAGCTTAAGCCAAAATTTAATGATTTGTACGTATCTTTGATATGTTAAGGGGTATCTACCTAATTCGTCATACACTGCATTAGTTACTAGCACATTGTTTTACTCCTAATATTGATTTTCAAACCTTAAGGTGTTACCCTTTCTATATTCTTTAGATTTTAGTAAAACCCCAAACCGGACATGCATAATTAAGTAATTGAGCCAACAACGGCATTCAACTAATTGTAGTGAAACACGAGGATTTAAATGAAATTTCTGTCTATCTTATTCAATAAAATGGCTCATAGCTTTTAAACCTTTTCCCAACTAAGCACTGCGTATTTAAAACAAAAGAACCTGTATAATTAAAAACAACCTCTAGATAATTTAAAATCGTTAAACAACTTCAATGTGTTTTCCATTATTATACCATTTTTTCACTTAATTTGACCTAGTCCTCTTTTACGGAAGACAACAATTTTTTGGTTTTATCCGTATTGACCTCAAGTCCCCATTTATTGCAATAATCGCTACAAGGGTATTAAGCGATTTTTGTATGTTTTCTTGTGATCTGCCAAATTATCACCATATCATCGGCAAATAATAAAAACAATAATACATAATTCATAAATATTGAGACCACAATCCATTCGGTTTTGTTAAAATTAATCCTCTAAAAATAATGCGAAAAAGTGCCGGAGAATTATTTTTGTCCCTGCCTTAAACCTATCGATATATTGAAGAAGTCAGAAAATGTATTACAATGTTTTTTACACAAGATGTTTACAACTGAATACATAGCTTTATAATATATTTAAAATTTTTACCATCAAGCCCATCTTAAATAAGTTATACCATAGCGCGGTTTCTATACACAGAGTCAAACGCTTTTTTTAAGATCGACAAAAGCGCCACGCCCGAAATCTTTTATTTTTAGATAACAAATGATGTACTAAATTATGTAAAACAAAAATTGCATCCACAGTGCTGAGCCCTTTTCTAAAACCGAACTGGGCGTCTGATAACATATTATTATCATCAAACCATTTTTCTACCCTTGAAGTTAAAATACTAGTAAATAATTTACCAAAAATTACTGATTAATGTTATACCCCTGTAATTATTTGCATTTCTATTATGCCCCTTTTTATGCAAAGGTACAATAAAACCTTGTGTCCACAATTCTGGAAAATAACCTGCGTTAAAAACAATATTAAATAAATCTTTAATAAGCCCTACCAAGATATCAATAGTTTCAATAAAATATTCATTAAGTAAATTGTCACTTGGCGATGCAGATTTGTTACGATTTAAATTGCGAACAGCGGCACGAACTTCATCACAGGTAATCGGCATGTTCAATTCAACAAAAGTAGGGTTATTTGCATTAGTATTTCCGTCATCAATAAATGTTTCAACCTCGGGAATGATTGTTGTTTTTATTTCATTAAACATTTCAAAAAAATATTTTTCAAATGCTTTAGCAGATATATCGTCCCCTGTACGTCTATTTTGTTGTTTAAAATATTGCCAAAATTCTCTTGGTTCACGGGTTTTTAAACTAGTAAATTTTTGCGACTTCTTTAAATTAAATGCTCTTGTCTTTTTTCTCAAAATCATTTTATACGTCTTTTTAGAATCACATAAAGATAATCTGTTTAAACCTGACTTATCATTGTTAAAAATATACAACTTTTCTTTATATATGCGTTTCGCATCAGCGCATTCAGTATCGAACCAAGAGTTATCATACCTTTTTGCACTCTTACAATAAACATTTTTCTTAAAAAACAAATCAGCTGATTCACAAATCAAGTGAGAAAAATTTGATACTTAAATCATTTACAGTACTTATTTCTTGAACATTATTTACACTCATGATACTATTAAATTAATTCATTTTTCCCAACAATGACCTTCAAAACAACATTTTATGATCGTCATTCCATTTATTAATAAACGTAATGTTTTTATTGTAAACATCATAATCCGGTGGTTTATCGCCACATATCTTAAAACTCAATGATGCATGGTCACTAAACAAGTCAAACTGGTTAACAGTGAACGATTGAACGATATGAAAATCAATTTCTTTTAACAGTAAGTATCTATTGTACTGCATGATTGCTGACCATAATATGTATATTCACCGGTTACGCAATCATGTCCCAATCGTCCGTTGGCTAAACGTAAAGAGTTGGCTTTACAAAATTCTAACAGTTTTACGCCACGTGCATTGCATACAAGGTCACTTGAGGTTCTGCATAAGGTTTCTTCTGGGAAGTAGTCAATATCATCAATATTTTGTCACATCTGATAAAATCTGTTTTTTTACCCACACGACAGTTCCAATCCCCTTCCACAAGGACGCTACCTATCTGTTCATAATTAAAAACATCTTGCTCTAATAGGTTAAATAAATCAATATTGTTTACACTTGCAGCCGTAGAATCATCTCCCCACATATATACACCTGCCAAAATACATCTTTTGTAAAATTGAAAATATTTCCATGAATTTTCAGCCATATTATTGTATCAAAATGGTTTTTAATGATTGAAACACCTGATTTTATATTGTTTTATATATATCACAATACCCCTACTGTTACTTTTAGCCCTTTTATGCTTGAATTTTCTATAGAAATTATAACATGTAAAGTTGTCAGTATCAATGTTAGACTCACTATCCATCCAAGCTTCCGATAATATAACAATATCATTTTTACTAATTTTATCAATAAAATCTGGATCATTAAGTTTTCTTTCTGTTAAACCATTACAATTCCACACTAATATTTTGGGCCCATTCTCCGATGCATGTTTCATATTCCAAATTGATTGGTTTTCCATCGATAAATAATGTGTCATAAGAGATTCATGCATTATGGTTTTTTGCTCTCGCCTCACGAAGTTTAGGAATTAATCTCTTACGTTTTGCCACGACCTCAGGCGGGAACTGTTCATGCATAAAGAATTGTTTACCATCAAGTTTGAAGTGCTGCTTCCTTACAGTTTCTCTATCTTTGAAATACGCAAGTCTGCATACAATTTTCCTGTTGATTAATTTTGATGGATCAGTTGATTGGTACCCCATTCTGTGGGCTCTTTCTATCTTCACGGCATCTACTGTATCTTGTGCGAGTCCCAGCTTATTAACCAAATGCTCCCTTAGTTTGTTTTCAGTTTCTGTTGCTTTTTCATTCAGCGACTCAGATATTCCACCAAAAATGAGATTATTTCTCATAGACTGGGATCGTAGATAAGACAGGTCTTGTTTTATTTGGTCATTTTCTTTTTCCAATGATTCAAGTTTTGACAACTTCTCTACGTTAGAAATTTCAACATGGCTTATGCGATCGTCAAACTTTAATAGCTTATCATCTGTATCCTTTTTTATATCATGTACATTTAACCATAATGATTTTAAATCTCTCTCAAATTTGTCAACTTTTGATTCTAAAACATCTAAAGTTTTCAGCTTAATGTCAATATTTTCCAATTTTGATTCAATTTGTATCAGATGCTTCATAATTTCAGAATTTGAAGGGATACACGCTTCGACTTCAATGACTGACACAAATGTTCATAATCGCGAAACTATTTTGTCACCCAGAAACTTACCCCCAGTAACCGGAAACGGAAGTGGATCCCCAGACGACAATTATTTGACTGCTGAGTCCATTGAATCTTCTCATGACGGCAGTTTGAACGATTACGAGGAACCAGTAAGTTCATACAACTCTATACGGTATACTGACCTAACAGATGGTTCCCCGCCCGAACACAATGCACCGGATGTTCCACCGGAAACAAATGTCAAAAGTGCTCCAAAAACTACTCCTAAGAAAAATTGGAATACAAGTTCTTCCTTCGAATCCATTTAAACCATTCGGCTCTTCTCAAGATTTACAATCATCTGACTCTACTCAACCTATTGCCAAACCTAGACGTAAGAAACCCGGAGTAGATAACGTATCGCAGAAAACAAGTCCACGTGCAGTGTCGGCTGCATCTGAGAAACAGGGTGAAATGGAACTTTTGAAGAGATCGGATGCAATGGCTTCCAACAGAGATTCAGCAATGTCTCAAGCACTAAATCAATCATCATTATTTCGTCCTGGAGCCTGATCACGACCACATGGACTATGAACATTCGGTCAGCTCCCCAAAACTAGTGTAGGTAAACTCAAGGAATACTACTTTTTATAAAAAATGAAAGAATGTCTGTTTTCCTGTTTTCGAATGTGACTTTTATCTTTTTGTAAAAGAACCCTTTTAATCAAACTGCTGGATTCGGTTTTGAGGAATATTTTCTCTATATAAAATATATATTTTATAGTTATATCATATTGTACAGCTACATGTTTTAGATTGTTCAAGACAATCCGCTGGCGAATGGTCAATTGTGAAACTTACTAATGGAAATAATCGTACTTTATGACAACGTTCTTCTTTCTATTAAAATTTAAACATATATTTTATTATGTGGTATAAAATTTTTGTTTATATGACACTTAAGAATTGTTATTTCAAATGTACATGTACATGTTTTAAGTAAATGATGAAAATACTACTTTGATGTCTTTAATCTCTGGAAATGACGAAAAGAAAATAAAATGTATGTTTGTATAAAAATTGGTTTATTTTCAAACACAATTGAACAATTTGTATGTACACGAATATCAAAATCTAAACATACGAGTGATATGTCATTCTTTTTGTATCAAGCCTGCAAAGGCCCATTAATTAAGCCTAAATAATGTTGTCATTTTAATTTAAAAACGAAACACTTCTTAAATATAAATAAAAAATAATAAAAAGATAAGACAATAGTATAAGTAATCCCATGGTATCATGGTTATTCTACACATTAATTAGTACTTTGCGTTTGAAAATACCAGCTACTTTCATGACATCGTATCGCGTAAATCAACATTTTCAAATCGACACATTTTTGCAGTCACATGGCATTTCCGCGTGTCCTGGTATATATATATATATATATATATATATATATATATTATATATATATATATATATATATAGATATAGTATAATTAACGAACACAATGTACCGGATGCTCTACCAGATCTAGACAAGTGTGCCGATATCAACCAAATGTTCACCGTTCACTAGCGGAAATAATATACCTATGAAACATGGGTGTTATACGTAACTTAACTAAAATTATTTACAATGCTTCTGTACATCACGTAAAACAACGAAAACTTCCGATGACGTAAGTGTATGATAGATTACAATTACGGAATTTGCCAGCCCTACCAAGCATTAGGTTGCTCATTGTAGGGGTTCTTGCAGAGTTTCTCAAACAAACAAAGAGGTTAACTTGACATCCGAAAAAATCTATCAATATATAACCATAACCCTTTTGATAATGCAGGGACATATTTCATTTTTCCATACCATAATTTCTTTTCACCTATTTGTTGTTATACCGAGAAAACAAAGCACCATAAATTTCATTTGTTGGACATATATGTTTAGATTTTGCATATAAATAATGTTCAAAGTTTCCATTTAACTATTTCTGCATTAAATTAAAAAAAAAACAAGGTTCATAAAGACAAAGTAAGATAAATACATAAAAGGCACTGTTGGAGAAACGTACATGTATGTGTCAGCTAGTATTCCATTAAAGTGTCAGGATTTTCATACAGGTGGGGTTCTACTCTCCAAGTCAGAGGAGCTCCTCCTGTATTCTTTCACATCCTGCTGCATTGCAGAGTTACTTTCTTGAAATGAAGGTTGTTCAACATTAGTATACATATGAAACGAGTCATAAAATGTTTCCGGCATCGGAGCAATGTTTCTATCCGGATTCCGGCCATACTCTGCCGTGTCGTATTCACTTACCTCGAAAGATGGCACGGCATAAATGTTTTCACTTCCGAAAACGTCGTTTGGCATAGCTTCAATATAAACATAATCTCCTGAAGAATCCGATCTAACATCTGTAAAACGCGGTCGACGAGTTAAAAAACTTTTCTGACTACTCAGCACCGTTTTCCCATCGTTTTTACCAGTTGACAATTTGGAGGTTAATGATTGGTTTATATGAAATGACGTAATCGCGTCATCGTCTTTTCGAATTAAAGCTAGCGGACTCAAAGGTTCTATGGCCACGATACTAGTTTCAGTGGTTGTTTTGGATTTGAGAGTATCCCTCGACGATATAATAGCACCCTCGTTAAAACTACTCTCGTAACACATGTTGAACTGTGAATTTGAGCTGACTCTGTCTCGACCAATAGCTGGCTTTTCTTTATCATACCGATATACAGCCTCCATCTGCAACGAAAACTACATAAGTAAGATAAAACAAATGGCAAGAACATCTGAACAACAACATTCTCTCTACCTTTATATAAATAATGCAAACGGTTTGAAACATATCTAATAAGACAATTGTAGAAGGTAGTCAGAGATGTAGTAAACTGATTCGTATTATAGTATCAGCATATAACTCGGGTCACATGTGCATTTGAACTGATGGAAACATTAATTTTTTTTAAAGTTCCCTAGAACAGCTTCATTATTTTTCGATCGCATGATATCTACCGATTTTATATCACCATAGTTATTGGTTGTTTTAATCCCCCCCCCCCGACACTGTTATGTTGACAGGTGCCACCCCTTATTTATCTTGTTTATGTGCAATTTCTGAAGAGCAATAAAAAGAAAACGAAAACATCCCGTTGTCTTTTTTATCTTTGCACTCGTGGAAAGCGTTAAGTTATAAATTGGCAGGAATATGTTCCAACCTTTTATTCTTAGGTCCATGCTTTATATAAATCTTAAATATCTAAATGAAATAAGTCAAGAGTTCATAGCAAAGAAGATGAAATGAGCCGCGTCATGACAAAACCAACATAATGGGTTTGCGACCAGCATAAATCCAGACCAGATCCGCGCAGTCTGATCAGGATCCATGCTGTTCGCTATCAGTTTCTCTACTTGTAATAGAATTGGTAAGCGAACAGCATGGATCCTGATGGTCGCAAACCCATTATGTTGGTTTTGTCATGACGCAGCTCAAAACATGGCGAAATACATACGAAAGCTTCGTCAAATTCAGCGTAAATCTCAGTATCGTCGTTCTCCGACCTAGCTTTTTTTTCTTGGAGACTGGAAAAACCACGTAAACAAACTTGGCTTCCCAGCTGGCTCCAGAGAGCCCCCAGAATCCGAGTTCCTGAAACATAAATAATACGTACATGAAAGAAGGAAGAAAGTTGGGAATATTTTGGCTTCATACTTTATATTTTAGTCGAAAACATTTGAACATTAAATGTTTTTAACAAATGACAAGGATGATTACAAACATCACTTAGATTGTTTTAGGTTCATAATAACAAAAAATATCTTTTATTGATAAAAAAAAGACCCTGCAGGTTCTGAAATATGATCTTTATTCATATAAATACAATTTACGTTAGATATTCCTCGCTTTACAAAGATTGTTTCACATTTAAACGATAAATGAAAATTTTTATAGACACGCCTGAACTTACTGTGACTGTCTCTTCTTGTGCAAGATAAACATGAAAAGACCGATTGCACACAGCAGCAAAATTCCTCCAACTGCTGAAAAGACAATAGCAATAGTATTATCACTTCCGGTCTCAATTTTAATTTTAGAAAAACCGGAAGTAGCGTTGTTGACAGAAGTTGTTGACGAAGTTGATGAATTTGTAAATATTGCAGTTGATCTTTCCGGTTCTAAAGTCCAGTCAGTTGATTTTTTCGTTGTCCAAGGATGTTTTGATGGCTTTGTTTTCTCCCCTGGTACTTAAATATAAGGGATAAATTCGTTTAAAATGTCATATTTTCATTCAAATAATAATAAAAACTACATTACCTACACTCAAAGATATATAGGATTAACATTACAAATAAAATAAATCAGAGAAAAACAGAAAAACGACAAACATTTGAATCTATTAATTAAATGCAAATCAATCAACCAATACAATTGCTTTTTGTACCCTAGTTGTTTTACATGCATATATCAATATTTTCAAAATGGCGGCTAAATATTTTCAAACTTTTAAAGTATTCGGGACCATTTATATTTTGTTTAAACAGAAAATAATGCATTTTGTTAATATCGTTTGGTGTTTATGTATTAAGAAGTCACTGCACGATGATTTCGTTGGTAGTGCAAATAGTCTAAACAAAATTTTTGGACCTTAAAAGTAAATGCTTGCAACGACCAACACACAACAAAGCCGGGTAGAAGTAAAGGAAAACAGACCCACACTACAGAGGACAAACAACTTAAATATATTTCAAAATATCACAATTTTAGCTAGTATACTTATTGCTATGGAACAGGTTGTTAAAATATTTGTAGTTGTATACATGCACTTCAAAATGATGATTGTGAAAATAGATTATGTCTTTGAACGTTAATTCGATTGTCAGAATATATTCACCGGCTGAATTAGATTCTACAGTTGTGACGTCATCGGTTGTTGTCTCGGTCTGTTCTGTCGCATCTGCTGTTACCAAAGTCGAACTCTCCACATTTGTGGTATTTTGTCGTGCAGTAGTTGTGGTAATAGTCGTCGTCGTGGTCGTGGATGATGATGACGTCGATGATGTGGATGCTATTCTAGTGGTGGTAGGCGTGGTTCTTGTAGTTATGGTTTTCTTTGTAGTAGAGGTAGTAGTAACAGGTCGTTATTATTCAAATGATTATCATAAAACAATCTTACAACCATTTCAATGGAAAACTCTATATACAGTATACATTATACGTGCACATCGATATCAATTGCTCCAGCAAAGTAGCTGCAATATCTTTAGGGTTCGAGCCCTAGCCGCGGCGATTGCTTCCAACAACACAACAGTTTGATGACAAAATGATGAAAATTGTGAAACAGAAACCACTTTATTTCTGTCTAAACATATTAACTAGAGTATGGTAAATTTATCACGTTTATTTGTATTTTGCATGACTTATTTCTTTCTCTTTTTATTATATACAAATGAAGTGTAGTGTCATTCTGGTAAATTCCGTAAAAAAACATAAGTAATGCATTTACACTGAACATTAAACATACATAGTCGATAAAAAATAGACATTGATAGCGCAAAAAACACGAGGACAACAATAAACGATCATTCTACATGGGTATGTTTGTGAAACGCGTTATCCACGTCCCAGATACATTAAAAGACAAAACATTCTTTGAAAATATATACAACGTTGAAAGAAAGATGAGGGACATGCAATGTTTAATATATTTAATATAGATGGAAAACCTTATCTGCACTATTAAAATGCGCTTATATTTTTCTAAATAATAATCAGGATATTGACCCTAAAGGAATTCCACTAAAGTCAAAAGGCACAACACAAAAAATTCGATTTCTTTTAAAGTGAAACACTTTAAATTGAAAAATATGCGTTCGATAATAAAAAATACACTAATGTCTTATAATCAAATGGTAAATCGATAAAACGTGCAAATATATGTCTGATTGGAGTGAAAAACGTTGTAACGCTGTTCATTTTTATGTTATTTTGAACAGCAAAAATGATCATTTTGGAAAAAAGTGGTGAGTGAATGATCTGAAGTTGCACACAAGTTACTGGTTTAGACCTATATCAAATGGTACACAAATTTTGAAATATATTTCCAGTTCCCTCAAAAAACCTCAGCGCAGTCTCCGACTGGTATTACATCTCAATGATACTTATAATATCATATTTCATTATAATTCAGTGTATAACGGATTAAGTTTGTACATGAGGGATAATGAAATAGTGTAACATCCCTCAAGCCCACAATCACCGGAAGTGCTACCCAATTTTCAACACTTAAACACGCTGGAATCAATGGTACCGAAGGACCAGAAAAATATAACAACGATGAAGTGAATGAAGTACGGGGCAACTTTTTACAGCTGCCACACGCCACTTGACACCTGTTATTGTGAAGTATAAAAATTTGGGGGGGGGGGGGCATTATCCCTCGAAAAGCATTAATCACAAAACAAATTTAAACTTTTAAAATTTGAAAAAACGGTTTGTTTTAAGTTTGTATATGGGGGGGGGGAAAATAGACTTGCAAATTAGCGGGGGATGCATTTTTTAAATTAGTTTTTTGGCCAAAAATAAGGGTCATTTTAATAGAAAAAAATTTTTTAAAATTAAACAAAAATCAATTAAAATTTTAGGGGAGGAAAATATTTTTATCAAAAATTTACTTTTCATGCAGATCTTTTAATAAAAATTTACGGGGGGTTGTTTAAATTGTTAAATTGTACCCTTTACGTTCAGGTTTGGTAGGTTTTTTTAAACAGTTTTGGTTCAAAAATTCATTTTTTGCGGATCAGAAAAGAATGTCTTTGAAGGGCTGGGGTCAGACTTTTGAGCTTTAAAACTTGTCATGACAATTTTCCCTTTCCATGATACCGTAAAATTTCCCTTTTTTGCCTGGAGATCTTTTTTTTAAAACCCGGGGGAATTGGTGAACTCAATATCCGTACGGAGGGGCCTTTAAAGGGCATATTAGGTACAAGAGGGGGGATTTTTTTTAAATAAATGCCCTGAGGTCAGCTTTGCTTGTAAATTATAAACATTTTTGGGCCCTTCCCAATTTAGTATAGGAATTTTCAGCATTCAGGAGAGATAAAGAATTTGGGTTGTTTTTAAATTTTGGGGGGGGTAATGTTTTTTGGCAATTTTTTTAAAGGGGGTTACTAGCAGTGCGGGTTTAGGTTTGTATATTAAATTTTACTATTTTTTCCCAATAAGATTTAAAATTTTTATAAAAATGGGGTGGGGATGGGTCATTATATACAAAAGTAAATACTAATTGTTTAAAAATCCCGTTGTATATAGAAAAAATGAAAATTTTACATTTATCTTTTTGGCCACTTGACTCTTTTACTTTTTTTGGGAACAAAACTTATTTTTTATGAATTCTGGTGAACTAAATTATGGTTATGAAAAGTAAAGTTAAAAATATTAAATGTTTGTTTCATTTTCACTTTCAATGAATTCTATTAGGAAACAGTGTACACAAAACCTATCGTTATTTTCACATAATATGTACAAATCACTTATGATCCATTAGTTTAAATACAATGTATATTGTTTTATTTATTGCCTATGTTGTTGTCTTACTCTGCGCGGCCGGTAGATAGTATCAATATATTTATTCCAGATTTGGTCTCTGCAGTTGTAGTTGTAAGGCTTGTAATTCTTTTTTACCACGTTGCCTGCGTGGTGCTCGTGGATCTTTTTGGATTCCATACTGATGTATGCTCCCGGTCAACATTGTGATTCCAATGCAGAACACTTTGCATTGACCGGACTTGATATGTGTCATCACTGAATGCAATCCTCTTATCCTGGAAGATGTTCATCACATAATTGAACGATTCCACGTATGATGTGTCCCTAGCCAGTATATAGTCTTGGGGAGATTTATAAATCACCGACTTTTCAATGACAGTCTGTTACATTTTTTTCTGCTTTTGGGTCAGTAATGACTGTCCTTGAAGGTTCAAAGTTAGGATCCTTTTTGCATCTGGATGTTTGGTAACAATCGCTGTCAGCTCATTTTTATAATGTGAGGTAATATTCTTCAGAAGTTTCTTCAGATTTTCCGGATTGCTCGCGCAGTTTCTGATTGCCCAGTGAAAATGAGTGGCAATTGGTTCAACCTTGTCTACCAACTGCTCCGACCAAGTATTCCCTTGCTTGTATTTTGGTCCAGAAGATACCACTTTCATTGCTTTCTTCACAGATTTCACTCCATGCCATGAGTCATTCTGGTTCAGAGTATCAGGCCTGTCTTTCACCATCTTATTAATGGACATGTTCCTGTCGTGTGTATGCACATTCACAGTTACATCTTTGGAATCAAAGTATTCATATGCTTTTTCAGTTCCAACTTTCTCATGTCTCTGTGACACAATATCATCAGACTTTGTTACAGTCACACATTGAAGGACTTTGTGTGATTATTCACCAAGCGCAACGATGCTGCTGTCTTTGGCATTTTTCTCCAACCATGCCGAGCGTCAGTCATGATGTCAATGCCATCGAGGTCTTCATACCAGGCGATTTCCTCAAGTAAAGCTTCATCAATTGATGATTCATATGCCTCCTTGACACTTTGATTGAAGACCTTTGATATGTTTTGTCTCTTTGGTTTTGTAATACTACCAATATTTGCTGTATCAGCAAACCTTGTGTAGTGAACAGGCAGCATTCCACTACATGTTATTGCATGATGCATTCTGTGGTTGACAAGAAATTCATTATTTGGCAGTAGGGTGACTACGACCACTTGGTAATGTGTGGGTTCTCTGCATTATCGCACTGTAATGTATTTACCACTACATGTCCACGGTACACAGTTTTTACAATTTTCTGTTTATGTCTACATAACCTAGCATGATTTTCTGATATTGTCACCAGCCGTTTGCAACGATGTTGATGCCGTCACAAATAGGCTATCTTCAGTGTCTTTTCTGTCCCACTTGTGCAAAAGATGTAGTTGTTGAGTCGTCTTTCTCACTAGGATCATGACTGTCAATCCAATAATTGAGAACAGAAATCTAAAATATCACCATTGTTGACTGCTCTGTTTAATAATTCTGTCAATCTGTCCCCTTACATGTTGCATTTTTTTTTGCATTAAATTCCTGTTTTTTGTCAGATTCACCAGGTATTTAAATTTTAAAACTAGGTGGTCTTCTTCTATTCATGTTCAATAATTCCCAATGATCAACCTTGTATACGTGTATAATATTCCTTTTTATTTTTAGTCACAAAGAGTTGAAGTCTGTCCTTTTTGTGTTTGGGGTCCGCCTGGGCTCCTTGCCGTTGGTTCTTGTTGCTGGGTCATATGGGGGTTGCGTTCATTGAACGCCGCCTTTCCTTGTTGATCTTGTTTTTCATATTTGATAGGGATTTGGTATATATCTTAGGTAATTAATTATTTGGGGGAGTCCTTCTGTATCTAGGGTGAGGAAGACGGGAAATATATTAATTTCAATCAAATTATGGCATTGTCAAAATTCAAGGTATTATACCTTAGATGTGTTTCAATTGTAATATAGACTGTGTACATGAACAGAGTCGAATTATATACTAAATAATAATGCATTTACTTCACTTTTTCTTTAGATTACATACTTTACCTATTACACTAGATAGACTATTCCAATTTTGTGTTAGAACTGTCCAATACCTCACCACTTGATCATAAAGTAATAACAGTGATTTTATCTATAGTGCAAATGAGAAACACATGTTTCATGCTGTGTACTTGTGCAGTGTGTGTCAATAATCAGTTTTCAGAGAAAGATCATTCTGATATATATCTAAATTATAACATTTACATGTATATATAAATTATTGGTGTGCTAATAGTGATTTGGACTTGGATACTTTGTTCAATGGCTGAGGAAACTATCAGGGTAACGCTTGAATTATTACCAGAGCAATTAGAGACAATTAATCAACTGTTTAATTATAATGACTGGGACTACAGGGAAATTTCAAAGACAAAACATTAGTTCAGAAGTGTCAACTCAAACTTGTAGAGAAGATGAAAATGATAGCAATGTGACAAACTTTCGGATCCAACAAGATCATGACCAAGAAGAGCGTATTTACTGTCTGTGTAGGCCATGCATAACAGATGAAAGGAACAGGCAACTTTGGTGGGAATCTAAAAAATAGCCCTCCCAACTCAAGGAATAGCAGCTTACGCAAGGAATTATACAAGCACTTTTGGACAATGCTACTTCATCGTAATGCATGGTCAGATCTGCGTTATGTCGAAGCAAAAACTGCTGCTCTACAGGGGACAGGCGATTTAGAAAATATGTGTGGCACAGGCGTGATATTATACCGAAATGTGTTTTAAACATTGTGAGGGAGTGGTTCCCGAATCCAGTTGGTGAACCATACATGGGCCACTTGTGGGAATAGACAGTGATGCACATTTGGGTGATACATAAATTTGTCCATGAATGTTTCTTTTACAGAACAATCAATATATCAACAATTAACTTATAGTGATGTCATTTCAAGTTAATAAATTCATGATTGTAGGGATGGAATATAAAAAAATCAATAAATAAAAATTCAAGTTCATTGCTTGCATAGTATTTCTCTGGTAGTATTTATTGCCCTAGTATTTATTTCCCCGCCATCTGTCAAACTCTACTGTGAAAATGTTTATACCTAGAGAGATGTAGTTGGCTGAGAGAAAGGTCAAAACCTCTGTACAACTGTCAATCAAATACACAGGGAAATTTGAATTTTTAACTGTTTTCAAAAAAAGATTTTTTTAAAGTAGTACTTCTAAGTATCACAGAGATCTGTAACTTTCAAGGAATGCTGCTTACATGATAAAGAAGTGATGTGCCAATTTATAGCAAATAATATGAGGTATGTCTCTCTAAATTTTGAATTTCATTTTTTCTATCTCTCTCTGATTATGCTAGCAGTCAGCATACAGAGTTCAACAGCAGTGGCCATTTTTCTGCTTTTAATACTTGTTCCCAGGCCTTTAAGTTTACTATGTGAAAATAAGAAGGGGAAGTAAGTAGACATTTGTAGACATATGAATGGAAATCAAAATTAAGAAAAAAAAATACAAACAACAAAAACATAAATATGTAAGGTGTCTTGTCCTCATGCAGTCCTATACGGGAAAAATCCATATTGGTCAAAAACAAGTTCAATATACTCATAAAGCCCTTTTAAATTAATGATATGCTTTCCTTAATAAATTAACCCAAAAAACCTAAAACAAGTCCCCAATTTTTCCAACATTTTCTTATTTATACCAAAATTTTTATAAACATTAATAAACCAACTAAAAGGGGAAAATTTTTATAAGCAATTATCCGATAAAAATTTAATTAAAGTTTGATCAAAAAAATCTTCTTTTCAAAAAACACCAACTCAAAAAATGAAGTTTTTGCAAATAAAGCACGTATCTCCCCCAAAAAAGTTTTGGAATCCTTCCCCCGGGAACAACTCAAAAAATAATTAAGCCGAGCCCTTTTTTTTAATTTTATTTTTTTTTTTAGTTTTTGTTTTTTTTGTTTTTTACGGCACGTCAACACATAACTGGCCATATCGTCCCGAAGCTATAAAGGTTTTAAAATTTTATGAAAAACATTGAAAAGACAATGAAATAGAATTAGATCCTAGAATAAAATTTTTCCTTTTAAAAAATAAATTTTATTTTTTAAATTTTTTAAAAAAATTCTTTGATAAATTTTAAAAAAAATTTTTACCCGGGAAAAAAACATTCAAAAAAAACACAGAAAATTTTTCATTAAAACCCTAAAAAAAGGGGCTTGCTTTTGTGGGGAGAAAAGATGGGTAATTTAGTGTGCCAATTCGGCATCGAAAAAAGACGTTTGATACGGCTTTTTGACAGAGATAAGATTACTTCAAAAGATGGGTTTATATCGGAATTTTTTTAAAACGCATTGCCCCAATTTTTTCCATTCAGGATACGGTTTTTTTATACGGTTAAAAATCAAACAGGAAACAAAATCAGTTTTAAATTTTAATTTTATTTTTTACAAACACTACTTTTTTTTCCCGTACCCCAATGGTTTGGAACCCAAAATTTTTTTAAATATTTTTTTTAATACATGAAACGAAAAAAAATTTTTTTTCCCAAATTTTGTCTTTTTTTTTTTTAATGGATTTTAAAAACAGAACGATCAAAAAACAAAATTTACGGGGTTTTTGCTGTGCTATAAAACAAGCTAAATAATTTTTCTTCAGCAAAAAAATTGGCTTTTATTTAACCTAACTAAAAAAACTAAAAAAACACCGCCCCATTTTGAAACCCTTTCTTTTGAACCGTCCGTATAAATATGTATAAAATCTCAGTTTTTTCCTTAATTGCAGAAATTCTTTAAAAATTTAAGTAAATTTTGATCCCTTTTTTTAATTTTTAAAAGGGTTTAATATTTTTTTCCCGGGGGAATTTAAAAAATCCAAGGGAACACCCTATCCTTTTTAAGGATACTGGGGTTTAATTTTTAATTTTACTAAATATTTTTTAAACGGACCTAATTTTAATTTCCTTGGTTCTAACAAATTTTTCAGTGTAACTTGGTTTGAAAATAATATTTTTAGCTGGATTTTTCCTATTAGATGAAATTCTAGTTGCATATTGAAGTGATAGTTTTTTACGACGAAGATAAAGCGATGGTTCCCCAGCTTCCGCATATAGACTTTCTACAGGTGAAGTGCGAAAAGCACCTAAAGCTAAACGTAAACCCTGGTGATGTATGGTATCTAGCATTTGAAGATATGATTTTCTTGCGGACCCATATACTACAGAACCATAATCTAATTTTGATCGGATAAGACTTCTGTATAATTTCAGTAATGTGGAAGAATTTGATCCCCAATTTGTACTTGATAAAACCTTGAGTAAATTTAAAGCTTTTAGGCATTTAGTTTTCAAATGTTTAATATGTGGTATAAAAGAAAGTTTTTTATCAAATATAATTCCTAGAAACTTAGCTTCATCAACTACTGGAATTTTAGAACCAGATATGTAAAGTTCAGGGTCATTATGTTGTTTTCGCAATCGGCAGAAATGAACACATTGAGTTTTTGACTTTGAAAATTTAAACCCATTTTCTATTGCCCACTTCTGAATTTTATCTAAATTTTGTTGAAGTTGCCGTTCAATTGTTCTCATACTTTTCGATCGATAGCAGATAAGGAAATCGTCTACATATAGAGAACAATCTATGCCTGGTGTAAGAGCGCTAGCAATATTGTTTATTTTAAGGCCAAAAAGTGTAACAGAAAGTATGCTTCCTTGAGGAACACCTTGTTCTTGTTGGTGATCCTCAGAAAAAGTTGAACCAAGTCTTACTTTAAAGTGCCTATCGTTTAAAAATCCAGAAATGAAAAGAGGAAGTCTGCCTTTAAGTCCAGCATCCTTTAGATCTTTTAGGATACCATATTTCCAAGTAGTATCGTAAGCCTTCTCAAGATCAAAGAAAATTGATACCAGGTGTTGTTTATTTACAAAGGCTTCTCTAATAAAAGTTTCAAGTCGTACAAGATGATCGTTTGTACTTCGCTGTTTACGAAAACCTGACTGAAAATTAGTAATAATTCCATTATTTTCTAGATACCAAACTAACCGATTATTTATCATTCTTTCGAATGTTTTGCAGAGGAAACTCGTCAGTGAAATTGGGCGATAATTTGTAGGGTCAGTTGAATCTTTTCCAGGTTTAGGGATAGGAATAACCAACGCATTTTTCCAAGTGTTAGGAAATTCACCAGAAACCCAAATTCTGTTAAAAATTTCTAGAAGCAAGTCAAGAGATTGGGGCGGTAGGTGTTTAAGAAACTGGTAGTAAATTTCGTCCGGGCCTGCAGCACTGTCTTTTGCAGTTTTAATTGAATAAATTAAGTCGTCAATAGAGAAAAGGGAATTATAGTCTTCGTCATTTCTTGAAGTAAAATTAATATGTTCTTTCTCAGCTTTACATTTGTGCTGTTGAAATTAACTTGAATAATTGTTTGAAGAAGAGTTCTTTTCAAATGTTTTAGCCAAAGTTTCTGCAATATCCGTTTTTGTTTTGGCATATTGGCCATCACCAGTTTTCAAGTGAACAATTGGACTCTTTTTATACTTACCACTTATTTTCCGTACTGCATCCCAGACTTTCTTAATAGGAGTATTTGAATTAATATTTGAAACATATGATTGCCAGGATTTGCGTTTAGACAAACGAATTGATCTTCTAGCTTTAGCTCTAAATATTCTATAATTTTCAAGGTTTTCTGTTGTAGGGCGATGTTCAAACTTTTTTAGTGAAGCTTTACGTATGCGAACAGCTTTTTTACATTCATCGTTAAACCATGGCTTTTTGATTTTGTTACTATTACTTTTTGTTAATGGAACAACTTTGCAGGCAATAGTATGTAATGCTGAAGAAAACGTTTCAGCTATATCAGCAGAAGTGAAATTAAATTCATTTTTTGTTAGATCAATGGAACAGAGCCTAGAAAATGTTTCCCAATCTGCTTTCTTAAATTCAAAAAATTGACGTCTTTCATCTGGTATAGAGTCATTTGATGTAAGTAACAATGGAAAATGATCACTGCCGTACTGGTCATCTAACACTTTCCAATCGAAGTCCAAGAATATAGCAGAGTGGACAATCGAGAGGTCGATGCAAGAAAACGTACCTGTAGCTGGATGTAAATATGTAGGTGACCGATTGTTTAATAAACAAAGCTGAAAGTTATCTATCAATTTTTCAGTTATATTACCCTTGTTATTTGTAGATGTACTGCCCCACATAGGATTATGAGCATTAAAGTCGCCTAAGAGAAGGAAATGTGATGGTAATTGTCGAACAATACTCTCAAGTTCATCACTTGTTACCGTTATATTTGGAGAAAGGTATAGAGAACAAATTGTAAGAGGTCGATGTAAGGTCACCTGCACAGCTATGGCTTGTAATCTTGTATTAAGTTTTAGTTCTTTTTGTGGAACGCAATTTGCGATAGCAATGCTTGTACCACCTGATGTTCTGGCGTTACTAGTGCATATATAGTTATATAGTGTATAACCTTTTTATAGAGATATTATCTTTAGGAGATAACATGGTCTCCTGAAGACATAACACATTTGGAGATAATTTTGATAAAAGTAGAAGTAGATCATTATAATTTGACTTTAGACCACGGCAATTCCATTGTAGGATAGAATGATTTCTATTATCCATTTTAAAGAAAATTTATATCATTTAGGAAACTTTATTGGACTTCTGCTATTCGGAGTTGGAGGAGGGGAGAGGTATAGGTCCTCATCCTCCATCAATTGGGTGTCGTGAAGTGGATCGAACCGATTTTCTGTGTTGATCGGGTTCCGCATTGCTTTTTTTTCAACCGATCTGTGATGACAATTCGCTCTTTAGGCGATTGTTTTTGAATAACTTTCTCAGAAGATGCTATTTGAATGCTTGCGGTTTGCTTCTTTGGAGAAGACTTTAATGGTGACTGAGTCTGCACAGAGGTAGACTGCTTACTTTGTGAAGCTGTATGCTTTGAAGGTAATGGTAACTTAATTGGGGGGCATTGACATAAGTTGACCTGTACTGCAGAGTCAACCATCTTAACAGACTTTGTAACTGCAGCTGAATACGACAGTTATTTTTGGTCCTTGTGATTCAAACAATGCTTACGTGCATCTTGAAAGGAAATATTTTTGCGTATACTTCTGACGTAGAATTTTCTTTTTCCTTTAACCACAAGGGGGCATGACCGGGAGGTGGCGGTTAATGCTCTCCTCCACAGTTGGCACATTTGACAGGGGACCTTACAACTCATTTTTTTCATGGTTTTTGAACTGCATTCTCGGCAAATAGTCTGCCGCACAATTTGATTCATTGATGACCAAATTTTGAAGCATTTTGTAACATTTGTTGGGTTTGAATGTAAACCACAACGCGATCTTTAAGGTAACCTACTCGAATCGATGATGAAAAGAATGGGTTATAGAGAATGTAACTATGAGGCTATTCGTCTTGGCACTTTATTCTTTTGTAGAATAAATGCGCTTGATATTGAAACTTTGTGCGATTTTAACTCTTCAGCAATATCATTTCTCTGCCATTCCAGCAAGGTCAGCACATTTTGATAACGCCCTTGCTGGAGTTCAGAGACTGGTGAGGCGTGGCAGTTGAATCGATATTGAAGAAGGTTGTGCATTTCAAAATATTTTCTGCTTGTTGCTTTCGCTCTACCTCTATCAAGAGTCCACCATTGCGGAGTTTCTTGACAGATTTAGGCGTACAATTAAAGCTGAAAGTTGTTTTTCTATAATGAAAGGGCTAAGTTCAGTTAGTGATTTTGAGCTGTTTGATTTAATTATCAGAAAACGGGGAAAACTTCCATCAACTGAATCGTTACAAATTGAATCTTCTTGCGATTTTCGTTTTTTGGTTTGGGAATCCATGATAAATATATGAAAAATTCGTCTCCCGGGTTCCCCAGCCACCTCGGACTCCAACATGGGGATGTGCGATGGAGACGGATATCCAGTCTCCGCACAACAAGGCTACCAGAGAGATATACTTGTATAGATTGTAAATAATTACAATTTACACAATTAGCCCATTAGCCACCGCCTTCTTGGATATGTTATAATGTATTTATAATGCAAATGTGAAAGATTGTTGTAATATAACGGCACCCATAATTACAGTTTTAGTAGGAATTGAAAGGTATAATAGAATCACAAGTAGGAATAAAAATTGAATTGTATTCATTTCGGGACCGTGTAAGTTCAATGAAATCTGCAATTGGTTTAGAAATATATATCCAAGGGCAAGGCATGACCAGCCGATTGACCAAAAAGCCGGGCTCACTTGGCCACCCGTCTACCCTAAATCAGAGGCCAAAGCAGTGTGTTGGGAGTACTGGAGATCCCTGGGTATCCCTCAACTACCAGGACCCTCTTTTCTAGGTTACGGGACGCTGCCCACGGCAAACAGGCAGTCTGGGTGTTGGCCATATGTCCGTCATACAGGCACACAGCAGCGTACCTCCATAACGGACATATGTTACTCCTCCTCACCACGTAGAGGAACCCAAAAGAGGAGGCTTTTTCTAGGTACGGAGTTATACATTTTATTGAACACATACCGGTATGCTTTGTGCATATCCTGGTTACCAATAGCCTGAAGCCTGACGCTTGAAAACGATGTTTCCATCGTGGCTAAACATTGCCGAATACCGTCGCAGCACTTCCGGGCTTGTCCGTGATAATCTAAAATTAAATAATAAGGTAGGCTTATACTTGTACCATTTCATTATTTACATGTTCTTTTAATTATTTTTTACTATTTAAGAAGTTTCTAAATGCAAAGAAAAATCTCTAAGATTCCTTGAAAAATACATCATGGTTAAACGTATCTTTTCCCAATATATTCTCGTGTTTTACATTGATTTACATTGCTATGAGATTCTGAAGTTCTGAAATGATATGAAAGAAAGACAAGTCTTGATATCCGTGTAATATTTTTAGTTTATGTTTAAAAGGAGAGATTCCTGGTACCAATAATAATAGCATATCAACCAAGCTGGAACTTTTGGGTCAAAATGGAAAAATGTCTCATGTTTTACTGTTGAGCTATATGGTAAATACAGATACGTCTTGTAGATGTATTTTTCGATTTACTCACATATATAATGCGTCATTTTCGCGACGTCAAGTGTCAAAACATGATCTTATAAATGGATAAACATTTTAACCTAGCAGACGGTTTCAATATCGTACTTTTTCACAAAAATACACACATTTGATATATCGTATTTCATTCCCTGTCATTTGATGTGCTATATTATCTGAAAAGGTTGCCTAGGCAACGAGAACGCGCCTATGGAATAAATATTGATCTTCTACCTGGGACTTCGATGTCATGACATTCCTATAGTCAACAAATAAGCTCTTCTCGTTATCAAATATATTTCCCTGACATTTTCATTAAAGTATTAGTTAGTTTTGCCTGTTTGGTTGGCTTGTTGGGGTTTGAGTCAAATCAGCACTGTAATGTTTAATCAGCGAATGACCAGCTTTACTGGTGGCTAAAGATCTTGGGTGCCCCTCCGTGCAATATTCAGCCATGGGCGGGAAACTGAACTTATCGTCACTGACCTTAGTAAAAAACAAGAAAAGCTTTCGATATCACATTTGAGTGTAATTCAAATCGCTTTCCCTGTCATTTGATGTGCTATATTATCTGAAAAGGTTGCCTAGGCAACGAGAACGCGCCTATGGAATAAATATGATCTTCTACCTGGGACTTCGATGTCATGACATTCCTATAGTCAACAAATTAGTCATAAATAAGCAAATATATTTCCCTGACATTTTCATTGAAGTATTAACAAATAAGGAAAAAATAATAAAAACGACAAACAAGTTATTAATACGTACATATATATGTACTTTTATTTGATTCTGGTGAGATAACGAATCAATATATGGCTAATAATGTTTTATATGTTTATCGCATCTATATACGCAGGAAAAAATAATTATTTTAATGAAAGGAATACCAGAAAAAGAAACGGGAATTGTCAAAATGAATTTATATTAGGCTCCATACGTGTGACAGCATAAAATTACCAGCCTATATCACACCTTTAACGTTACGGCCTCTGTTGCAATGAATCATTATTTCGTTTTCGACTAATTTCTTCATTCTTTTTTCAAAGACTTACAACAGCCTATTATTAAGTATATGAAAGTATGTTTTGAAAAGAAAAGTCATTTTCCAGCAGTTTTCACATGGCATTGACAGTGGCGGTATAATTCCATTCAAACTGTTCAGCAAATATATTCGAAGCTTGCTTTAAAATATTTTAACTCTGAAGTTCGCCCACATTTCATTAAACTTAAATGCCTAGATAAATACATATTTTCTCTTACAATTTTTAGAAAATAAGAAACATAGGGTCATGATATATTGTTACATGCTTAAGATGCGTCATGCGTGAAGTCGACACCATGTCCAAATGCATGTACTCAGATATGCGCAAATATTACATATAAAATCACCAGGTATAGCACTCACATAACAAAACATAAATATTATATAAGCACATGAATACCTTGACAGAAAGTGTATATCTCCCCAACTGTAGATTTCAGTGCTTTCACCAACGTATCCACTGGAAATTTATCATTTACAACGTCGTCGGGTCCATCTATCCAACCCATGTTTTCTTCTCTTTCACTTAACCATCCTTATGCTTTGTAAGACAATATATCTGTTTAAAGCTCATTTCAAAATATAATTATCCCCCTTTGTATTCAGCGTCATCTCATTATATGATGTACATTACCTGAGGAAACCATCGATTTCAGAAAGTAGTCCAGCGCATTAGAATTCGCTGCGCGGAAATGATGCGCCCTCGAGCCGATATTAATAGTGGTTTTCCGTTTATATATTTAACACATTCAGCCCACCCCTTTTTATCAGTTAGTTTTGCCACTTTGTTTCCAGAATTTTGTACTTCACAACAGCAGGTGTCAAGTGCTGTGTGGCAGCCGTAAAAAGTTGCACCGTACTTCACTTCAGTGTTGTTATATTTTCTGGTCCTTCGGGATCATTGATACCAACACTATAAAGTGTTGGGAATTGAGTACCGCTCAAGCCGGTGCTAGGGGGCGTGAGGGATGTTGCACTTATTCATTATCCCTCATGTACAGACTCAATCAAACCGAGTCTGCAATTCTTGTGTTATTTTGTTGTGATTAATGCTTCCGAGGGATCACTTTGTTTCCAGAATTTTGCCTGTTTGGTTGACTTGTTGGGGTTTGAGTCAAATCAGCACTGTAGTGTTCAATCAGCAAAATGTCCAGCTTTACTGGTGGCTAAAGATCTTGGATGCCCCTCCGTGCAATATTCAGCCATGGGCGGGAAACTGAAGTTATCGTCACTGATCTAAGTAAACAACAAGAACAGCTTTCGATATCACATTTGAGAGTAATTCAAATCGCTTTCACGCACACCGTGGTGCGAAGTCATCACCCTAACGAGACTGCCTCGAAGTGAAGAAGCAGCTACCATGACTTGTGCATACACAGGTTGATATAAGAAACAAATGAAAAGCGCCTATTCTTACGTGTATGTAATTTGGTAAAGAAATAAGTATACATAGTTGGGATTGGAATTATTTGAAATTTCGTATTACAAGTAAACAATTACTATTTCTGCCGTGCTTTTAAGAGAAACGAATGGATTATCATATGGTGACAATTTTACGAAGGAATTAGTTTTATTATCAATAACCTTGCTTATTTTAAGGAGAAAAACATCAAAGAAACAAGCAAAGTGAAACGGATCGAGTGCTTTTATGTGTTGATGATGTAATGAAAAATAAAAAAAAATCATCCAACTAGTTGGGATTCTTAGTGAGTCCCCGGTTTATGAAATAGATAAATACAAAATCCCTAAAGAAAGCCCAACACGGCAAAATTGAAAACGTTTCAGGCTCGGTTTGATTGAGCCTGTTCATGGACGGTACTGGAAAGTGCAAGTTACCGTCCACGCCCCCTAGCACCGGCTTAAGCAGAATTCAACATTGAAACATGAAATAGTAAAATTTTGAATTTAGAAACATCCGCAGATGTGTTCATACGGCGGTTATCATGGAACCTTCAATGTGACACTTCCGTGCCATTCCATGAAAAGCGGCGTATGGTCCCCAAGTAATAAAAAGCGTGTGCCCTAAACGAGAAAACAATGGGCGGAACTAAATAAAATGGAATATTGAAAGGGGATCATAGGTTATGAAGCCTGCGTTCATGAAACCGTTCTTTACTGCGTCCTGTCTATCTGTCTATGAGTCCCCTCAACATTCTAAGAGAGTAATGTCCTTCTACAAAAATGTGCACACGAACCATTCTGCGCAAGTAATGATGACGTCTAAATAGACTGGAACCTTCCCTGTTGATTAGCTGCAAATTTAGGTGGCGCGTGCACGCTCCGTGGGAAATGAGAGGTATACAATAGCGCTGCGAATTGTTTTATAGAGGTCTTTAATTCAATAAGAGACCTCTCTTAATCAATTTGAGCGCGGTGAAATTCAATTTTATATATCTTAAATTCATGCAAAATTTACATATTCACATGTAGTTATTTATTTGAAGAGGTCTTCTAATTTTTCGAGAGCTCTGTTATCTATTTAGAGAGGTCTAAAATTCTGTCTGTCTAAAATTCTGATATCTAACCGAATTCCAAACCTCTATAAATTTATTTGTTGCGGGCTATAAAACATATAGGGACCACTTGACCTCTTCAATTCAATTACAGAGCTGTACCAAACAGCTGAAATTCAACTTAACTTTTGAAATGTTCATTCTTCAATTAAATTGGAGAAGTTTTCAATTCAGTTGTGGCGCGCTTTAATTCATTTTTTTTTCATATAAAAATGAATTTGAAAAACTTCAATCATTCATTTTAAAGACCTATCTATGACAATTATTTTATTCTTTAAGCTATAATTATTCGAAGATTCCTCTTATTGAAATCGAGACATTATTGCTCTCCAAATATCTAAAGACCAGTTCAAATACTTGAATATATGCATTCCTTATTAATAAACCGCAGAAAAGCAGAGTGGGCAAATGATCTGAAAGTTTGGTCACAAGTTCGCACTGGCCCCATCGTTGCGGCGGTGGAGCTATCGTCGCAGAAGCGGTGGATAATTATGTCAGTAGCTGTCATCCGTAAGTTTAATTAATACGGAGTAATACTTTAAATTTTATCGTTTTACTGGAAACATCAAGTGAAACTGGAGTCCACATACTCTTTCAATTCTTTACGATTGCAAAGTGCAATTCCTTGCCATTCTGTACAGTTTGACGGAGGCCGCCGCTTTTAACAAATTTTGGTTAAAATTGGTGCATTTTTTTTTCAAAACGGCCACGAATAGTTTCGGCGTCGCATCGTGTATGTATAATACTTCCACAAACCACAGATTTAGCTCCATGCACAAACCAACCAATTTTTTGTCATTTTGGGATTTGTTAATAAGTGTATATCTGGGAAGGGCTCAATCTAATGTTGCAAGTCGTTTTGCCCAACCCTTTTGCTTTTTGTTATAATATATACTTATTATTTTTATATTATTAATACTTCACATGTTGGTGTCGCTATAAAATTTTTTTAAATAAAAGATAATATATATATATTATACAGTGCAATAAGATACTATTGAATTACTTTCTCTATAATCCTTGTACAATCTTAATAGAATTTGTATGTACCTTTTTATGGTGTTTATGCATATTTTTAGTATTGAGAAAAAAAAAATAAAACGAAATAAAATTCAAATGATTTAAAAAAGTGGCTTTACACTACGTTCATTTTTTCGCTGTCATAAATCTTAAATAGATCTAGATCTACCTAACAGCAATTTTCCAAATAATAGTCATAAACAAAATTACAAATCAGGTAAGACATGTAAAACAAAATAATTCTAAATTACTATGTTTTAGTAAATCTATATCATCTAGTAAATGTGCTGCGCATTGTGCGGAACCAGGTGGGTACCGATACAACAATCGTCCAAAATACGCAGAGCGTTTGAATTCCCGCTGTTTTGATCACGCGCCGCGTCCGCGCATTGCATTACGGGAACCAAATGCACTGTAATGGCCAACATTGGTAAGGCAAATTGAAATTTTGAGTATTTATATACTTTACTGAGGAATAGTCATTAAATAACTATAAAATTGAAGAAAGTTTGTTTCCAATTGTATTGTATCGTTTATTAATTGCACAAAATGCTCAATTAATATGATAAAACTGTTTACAATATCTATAAAATTATACTTCCGTAAAATGTCAACAGACAATTCACAACTGTTCAAGGTCTCACCGTTCTCGTCACATAATTGAATTCACTCAATATTTTCAATAATATTGCTGTAAGTATTGATTCTTACACATATTACTATGTTTGACCAGATCATGACATCAATATTTAATAGAAAGTTTTCCAAAAGTTTTTAAGTTCGGAGAATATCCATTTTCTAACATAATAACATGTGCAATTCTCGCGACACTAAGAGGTAGACAAGCCCCCTTTGAGAACAAAAATTAACAAGGTAGATTGTTATTAAATGAATGCATCCACAAAACATATACAAGCATGTGAGCAATATAGAACCACCGGTGAACATTCAACTTCAAGCAGGTAGCCCAACTTGGCTTCCGGTATGACTAAATACCGATTATGAATTCATATTCACGGATATGAACGGGAGTACCGAATATGAATATTATTTTCTTAAAATCAGCTTTTATGGGATTACTTACGTCAACAGAGACTATTAATTACTTGTATCATATGGTCTTAATGAAAAAGCCGCCTGCGTGGCCGAGGGGTTAGAGTCGATGACTTCTAATCCAGTTACCTCTCTGGCGTGGGTTCGATCCCCGGGAGATGCTTTGGTAGTTTAGCGCGGAAGAAGGTAGTCTTGTACTGGTGTAACTCTCCAGGAACGATGGTTAGGAAACTACCCGCCTATATGACTGAAATACTGTTGAAAAAAGGCGTAAAATGAAATAAACAGACAAACAAACAAACAATTTTAATGAAAGAAAATAAATTCTGATCTTTGGTTGTAAATTAATTACTGTGACCAAAAAGTTACCCGAATATGAACGGGAATGACGAACATGAACCTTACTATTTAAACAGTATATAAAATAGCTCACAGAGGTATAGAAATAGATATTTCAAACTATAACTTGAAATGAAACCTTGTTTTAACATAGATGTCACGCAGGGTTTTTTTTCCAGTATTTTGGGAACATGACCCATACCCTTGAGATTGGGAATTTTAGCGGCATTTTGCCCAAAATTGGGAAAAAAACAACATTTTCAAGTTTCCTGAGGCAATATATTCCTTTACTAATAGGATTTAGTTCACAAAAGTAGGTCTCTGGATTTCATATTTTGATCTGTGTTATTGTATTACCTGGACCATTTATGAAGACGTTGTCATCTGTAGCTGAAAAAAGCTTCAACTGGTATTTGTTGGAACTAAATAACCTTTGATCAGGGACAGGGACAACTGTATCTGACTTAGACTCGTCGCTAGAACTTTTAAAACCCCTAGAAGGAACATCATTGTGGTAACTTACGGTCACCGTTGAAGCAGGTACGTACCTGGTTGAAGGCAATTTCTCACTAGTACTTGCAGTTTCCTTCGCCGTAAGTACAACTCTTTTCCGAGAGAGTCGATCGCTTGCTTAAACATTAAATCAATTTTTCTATCTTTATCAGTGCTTTTTTAAGTATTTTAACGTAATATTTTGAATTGTGAAACATTTTTATCTACTTTCACTTTCGAAGGTCGTCGCTATCGTTAGACGCTCGATAAACTAATACTGAGAAATCAAGCGTCTACTTAACACGTGGGTTGTTTAGACGCCGGCTATTCGCACAATTTTACGTTCCCCAAAGATCGATTTTTAAAAAAATAATTTAAGTTTTCAATTGGGAATTTTAGTATCAATATTGGGAAAAAAACATACTATTTTCAGTTGGGAACATGACCGAATAACGGCTATAAAATCGGCCAAAAAACCCTTATGACAGTTTAAATTTGCTCAGTAATTTAGTTACTGTGACTCGCTATACAGTACTGTTAAGATTTAATTCATATTCGTAACAGAATAAGAACGAGGATACCCAATATGAATATTAGATAGATATAAATGAACTTTGTCTGAAATAGTTTCGTAAACAAAGACTAATATTATATACTTGCATCATGTCATTGAATGAAATTAAATGAATTTAATGCATTGGTTGCAAATTATTTATAAATTTCTGATTTCATTGCAAATCTATAAAATTGTTACTTTTAAAGTACAAACTGATAATATAATGTAGTCAGAGTTAGTTTTTAGTAATTTTTTGATTGATTTAACAAAACATTATCTTGTTAATTGAGTTTTGAATGGTGATGTGCTATGCCATATCACGGTTGGTAGATAACCCAATCACATGACTCAACCGAGAAAGCATTTTTCGTAAATTTGGTCTGTCTCCAGACCATTCTATTTGAAAGACCCTGCTCAATGGTAATCAAGTCTTCCATCTTTAATAGTAAAGTCTATATTGTCTCTGGTATTTGCCGATCTATAGAGACCGGATCTGCCATATTCATTTTATTAAAAGTTATTACTGAATTGATTTTTTACGATGACGCACTCATAACACATCCACCGAATAAATAGTAGGGTTTCTTAATCGGACAAAAATCATAATTGATCATCAAAAAAAATGGAACAACCCTTTTCGATCAATCATCGATTATATAATTGTAACATTTACAATAACAAAGTAAATATGTACAATGTACATATCATGCTTTAATATTTATAAGAATTCCATTAATATTTTATATTTTGTGTAACTACCATCATTGTCAATTAGAGCTGAATTGACTTTATATTTCAAAAGATTGACTGTATAAATGATGTTTGACCAAAAGATTATATTGGAAAATGTTTAGGAAAAATTTAATATCTGCCTAAAATAGATTGCACGTTACAGGTAAATTCTAAATGATATTTACTGAAATTTCGTTTGAATTCGGTGGTTATTTATTGTTTATGTAAATTATTAAATCAAAAGGAATTTTGGCTAAATTGTGTATTTTTGTTGTGATGGTTTGTCTGTTCTGTTTTAAAATGTCATTTTCAGTTTCTTTTATTTTTATCTTTTATTCATCCATGGCTGCTCATAACATTTCCTTTGCATTTCGTTTTCTTACTTCCCAATGGGTAATATAAGCATTGCTGCTTGGAGAGCAGCTATAGGATTGTATTATAATGGAACACATTGTTTACATTATTCATAATTTTTTAAACAATACCCACAAAAACACTCTTCTATATTTTTGGTTTGTTTATAGCAATATATGTTAGAAGTTTTTTTTTTGTACTCTGGGTTTTTGTTTGCTTAAATTTATATTTTTTATCAACATTTTTATTCTTCTTTGCAATAATAACCTCAAAAAAATTCCCATAACATTACAGAATGTTTACGATTATTTTACTTTATAGGTTCTCAGGCTCTTTTTCTGTAAAAGAACTATTATTATTGGTATCATGTGCCATAGAAACTAACCCGGGTCCTAACAATCAAAATGGATGGATATAGATGTTTATATAGGAAGGATAACACTGCCCATTCAGGGGGGGATAATTATTTATACGTCAGATAAATTGGTAACAAAAAGAGTTTTTGAATTAGAAATGTATTCTGATGAATCAATATGGATTAATGTTAAAGATAAGGAGAAGAACATTTTGATAGGCACTGTTTATCGTCACCAAAATTCTACTGTTGAGTTTTGGTCAAAACTGGATAACTGTTTAGAAAAGGCGCATGAATTGTCGAAGTACATTGTTTTACTTGGTGATGTAAATGAAGATCAACTCAATTATTCAAACCATAAACTACGTGATATCTTAATTATTAATAATATGAGTAATGTTATCAATCAGCCGACTCGTGTATCAAATACATCTGCCACACTTATTGACCCAATAGTAATTTCTAGTGAAATAAAATCATTTGACTTTGGTGTTTCAGAAACTCCGAGCGATATTAGTGATCATTATGCTACTTATATTTTTATTCATTTTGAAGCGCTTCCTTTTAATACTTATAAGCGTTGTGTTTGGAATTATAATAATGCGGACTTTGTTCGGTTAAATGAATTGATAACTAATGGCACTGTAGACGAGGCTTCCGATTTATTTACTTCTTCATTTTTAGATTTGACAAAACGATGCATTCCATATAAAGAAGTTACAATACGACCATACGACAGACCATGGTACGATTCAATAATACGAAGAACTTCCCGGAAGCGTGACAGACAAAAATCACGTGCAATTAAAACTAATAAATCGTCAGACTGGATTTTATATAAAAAATTAAGAAACAAGGTTAATAATTTAAAAAAGCACACCAAACAAGTTTTTTTTTAATAATTTAGAATTTACAATCAACGATATAAGTAGTAATAATCCTCGCGAATACTGGAAAATTGTGAAAATGTTAGTTAAAGATAATAAACAATGTGAAATAATACCGCCATTGAGACTTAATAATGACTTGTATGTATTTACTGATAAAGAAAAGGCAAATGCGCTCAATGATTACTTTGTCTCTGTATCTTCTATTGATGATTCTAATACTTCTTTACCCATTTTCAATCTTAAAACAAACGAATCTTTGTGTGACATAATAATTAACGAAGAAGAAGTTAAAGACATTCTTTCATGCTTAATAATAAAAAAGGCTAGTGGACCAGATGCGATAAGTCACCGTATGCTTAAAGAAACATCTTCTAGCATTTGTAAACCTGTATGTACACTTTTTAGTCGTTCCTTTCAAGAAAATACATATCCCACATGTTGGAAAAACGCAAGTGTTATGCCATTATTTAAAAAAGGGGAGCACGATCTTTGTTCTAATCACAGACCAATTTCTTTAATAAGTTGCATAGGAAAAGTTATGGAAATAATTATATTCAAATATATTTACAACCATTTACATATGAACAATCTTATTTACAAATATCAATCCGGGTTTATTCCAGGGCATTCTACTGTATATCAATTAATTGACATTTATCATCAAATATGTAAAGCTTTTGATGAAAAGAAATCAACTTGTATAGTGTTCTGTGATACCTCTAAAGCATTTGACCGTGTTTGGCATAAAGGTCTACTGTTTAAACTGCATCAGTACGGCATTACAAATAATTTGAATACTTGGATTGCTAGCTATCTTAAGTCGAGGAACCAAAGCGTTTTTGTTGGTTCTTTTTTTTCTGACACAAAATTCATAAATGCTGGTGTCCCTCAAGGATCTGTGCTTGGTCCTTTTCTTTTTTTGATTTATGTTAATGACATTGCTGAAAACTTACTTAGTTTGACTCGTCTTTTTTGCAGATGATAGTTCTTTATCAGTAACAAGCGATGATTCTAAATATATAGAAATGACTCTAAATATTGATCTTAAAACTATTACTGAATGGGCAGACCAATGGCTTGTAACTTTTAATCCTAATAAGACAGAAGTATTATTTTGTTCTCTTATTAGAAATGAAAGACCTTTTTTGTACTTTAACAATGTTCAACTTAATTACACTCAACACCACAGGCATTTGGGGTTAACCTTAAGTGATGATGGAACTTGGCATGAACATATTAATAATATAACTAACTCGGCGTCCAAAATATTAGGTTCTATGCGTTTATTAAAGTTCAAATTAAATAGAACAACATTAAATCAAATTTATATTTCCTATATGAGGCCTTTATTAGAATATGCTAGTGTTATTTGGGATAGTTGTACCTTATATGAAAAAGAAAAAAATGAAAAAATGCAATACGAAGCTGCGCGCTTAGTAACTGGTTTGACTCGCTCAGTGTCTATAGAAAGACTTTTGCATGAAATAGGTTGGGTCTCTTTAGCAGATCGTCGTTTAATGCAAAAATTATCAATAATGTATAAAGCTAAAAATGGGGAGCTTCCAAGTTATCTGGACACTTTGTTCCCAAATTTTGTATCAGAAAGTAACCAAATTGATATAACCTTAGAAATAACGATAATTACGTAACAATAGCACGACGAACAGAAATATTTTCTAGATCATTTATACCCTCAGCAATTTCGGCATGGAATAGTCTTGATAATGAGATACGTGACTCGACTTCTTAAAATGTGTTCAAAACTAAACTCAAGGATAAATTCAAACCCACACTTGTCCCTAAATATTATTTAATTGGAGAAAGGTTAACATCTGTTTACCATGCACGTTTAAGAAATAGATGTAGTAATTTGAATGATGATCTGTATAGAAATCACTTAGCAAACTCCCCTGTTTGTGAGTTTTGCCATATCGAGGAGGATGCTGAACATTTCTTTTTTAACTGTAAACTTTTTGGTGTTCAAAGACTCCCAACTTTTCACTTCCACTCGCCCTTTTCATCCATTAAGTACAAGTACTGTCCTTTATGGAAAAGAAAATTTATCAGTCGATGAAAACTCTTTATTATTTCATGAGGTTCAAAAATATAAAAAAATACACATAGATTTAAATAATAAGAAATAAGTACATGTAAAAATAACAATCGTTGTTCCAATATTAATTCTTCTAATTCCCCTTATAAATGACATATTTTGACAGCCATACAAACCATCACATACTGCAAGTGCAGGGAAATTACTATAATAATTTATATTTAATTTAGCAAATGTCGTTGTTGACAAAATGATTAGAGCATGTTGACGAAAGGCTTATTGTTAATATCTTCCTGTCAAATACGATATATTGATGGGTTAGCACACAAAGAGTTCATATGTCAAGGTTGTAAGGCCATAAACTATAAAACCTGTTATTGTTCATTGGACACTTGTTTTAAACAAATCCTTGATTAATCTTGCGTGCAACCTGAGATGTTCGTAAATGTACAAAAAACATTCATCGGACAGAATATTACTATATTAATTAAGATGCGGATTTATAGTCGTAATCGTACTAAAACGAACTTACCGGACAATAATTATATTTCTTTACAATATCCTGTAAACAAAGTTTAATTTGTCAATAATTGTATTGCTAGAAACAAAAAATAACTTTTTTAAGGGATTCAACATTCACATATTTATTGATCGATATGTGTAAAACGTTTGTACAAGACATTAAAATTGAATGTTTAGGCAATGCACAGGTTTTGAACTATGGACATAATGCAAACACCTTATTCGATATGATGATATTGATTAGTCAAACTAATAACGATAAATTCATCAAAACTGTTTTATAATTATGCCATTGTATCATATTGTTATAATGTTATATTATTATAAGTAATAACAAGGAAAGTTTAGTTTAAAGATAAGGTATGGCAAAAGTTTTTTCTCATTGATAGAAATGTACAAGAACTTACAAGCTAAATAAAAACATGTTGTGTATATAAAGAAAGTGGTTATGAAATTGCATCACTTCTTTCAATCTGTGTTTTGAATACAAAATTAAACATCTGATTCTTACATGTTGAAATACGAAAGACTTTAGACATATTTTCTTTTTTCCTGGGAATAATTATTGTTATTATTGTTTTTCCGTTTGTTTTGCTCTTTATTTGGTAATGAATTTTATCTTTGCAAAAGAAGTATTTAAAAAAAACAACAAATGTGTAACATTGAAGCTGTACCACTGTTATATTCAATTAATACATAATGATAATTCATTTGTTTTAAATCATATTTGTTTTTAAGTATTTAAAAAGATTGAACAAAAAACCTAAGTATCAATTAATCTAAATTATAATATATAAAACATGTTATTAAATAACTAATTATAATTATTCATTAATCTAAGTTTTTTAAATTAATGTGAAACAAAAATTCTTGTTGTCGAATTCGGTTGAAATGTTCGTAAGTTTTCTGTATTTGTATTATATTTGTGAATTTATGTTAAATTTATAATAGTAATTATTAGTTGTATTATGAAAAAAATAAAAATTACGAGCAGTCATGTGATTATTTATTTTTTCAGAATTTATGTGAAAATGATGATGAATAATTGAGAAAATTTACAGAATTTACAATGTCAGATATGAAAGTGAATATTCTACCTGCAATAAAGTCTGTATAACAATTTCATTTACAAAACTGAATTGAACGGTGTAGACTGCGACAAACTATCAAATTGTAATCTAATCTTTTATTAAGTTCCGCTGTTTGTTTAAAATTTCAGTGCCTAAAACGACATACATCCAGATGAGAACAATAGTTCTAAAACTGCATACCTTAGAATAATGCCCTTAAATTTATGTACAAATATTCACAAAATATGATGAACAAGATCAACAAGGGAAGGCGGCGTTCAAATACATAGGCGTTGAAGCCTGTGTAATCTTGAAAAAGTAATTTGCAAAATATAATATTATTACTTTTGGCATAAAGTTCTGCTCAAGTTTAAACGGAGTAAGATACATTTCTGTATTTGTTTGCCTTTTCCGTGTATACCAAAGGATTTAGCTTTGAAAATAGATGTATGCATTGTATCTTGTAATGTGACAAACATTGTTGCCCTTAGTTTGTTATAAGTCGTCAACGACAGGTTTTCCTTTACCCTTCATTATCCATTTTACATCTCCTTGCCCTACTTGTCACTTTCAGCCTTTTGGTTCTTTGCATGCTGTGTTCCGTGAATGCCATGCCGCCTGTCCTTGTTGATCTTTTTTTTATATTTGGTAAAATCACTAAATTTGTGTACTTTTAAATTTATAAGTTTTTTTTTATAAAAAATACAAAAATTAGTAATCATGTTGCCTTAAATGATAGCTCAGCTAATCATCAAAGGTGTTATAGAATATTGAACGTTTAGCTTTTATTGGATGAAAAAACTTTCCATGATATGTATGCTTTTAATGATTTGGTTGTTCTTTATGTCATAACTGAAACCATCCATAACTGGTAAAGCCCGTCTTTCTGTTTTATGTCCAGAATATCAACAAGGAAAATTTGTGTTGAAATGAAATAGGAAATAAAAGGAAAATACTTGTATTACCGGATAATAAAACGTCTCGACTTCAAATTAATATATTGCCAAAGGTGACATTAAATTATAATTTTTTTGTTGGTTTATAACCCATTATTTATTTTGATTTTCATTGGGTGGAATTAAGTTCCCCGCCTTATAGATGATGATTTAGTATTAACAAATATCTTTTCAATTTCGATTACGAAAGAAAATATGTAAGCACACACTTTCTCTAAAAAGACAGGTCTGTGTCACAGGCATACATTTCTTCCTTACAACGGTCTGACTTGACGGGGTTGAACCAATTTAAGGCAATTTTTAAATGTGATTATCAGCAATACACATCCAATCCGATCGTCAGAATGATATTAACCGGTTTTAAATGTAAAATAAATTGTAAAGAGGGTATTTTTTTATATTGTGTTAGATTTGTGATACATATAATTTTGAGAATATTAGATGCAATAACATCATGTTATGAGCTTCAACCTCAATAATAAGATTTTAACAGGTGAACCCTGTGTATCATAATCTTATCTAATTGCTCTTTAATTGAATGGTATATATTGAGAAAATTGACAGAGTTCCAAAAGCCTTAGAAACATAAAAATTTCTTACATGTATCACTTAGGCATTTAAAACAGATCATTTATGCAAAGAGTAGTTAAGAAATAAGAAATATACATCAGAATGAAATTGAAAATCGTATTTCGTTCTAATCTTAGCCCGATAGCGACGAAAAAACAATTAACACTTTTTAAGTAAACACGGAATTTATATCGCTCAAATAATTTTAAAATAAATCAAATTTAATTGCTCTTGCTTATGCTATATACAAGTTTATTTTGAATTATTAATAAAGGTAAATTTAAGATATTAATAACTGAGATTGTACAGTACAGCCATTATTTTAATCAAACATTTTCATTATTATTACATTACATTGCATTACATGTACAGTACTGTTTTGCGTTGAAAATATTTTAATCCAGTAATAATATATTTGAGTCAAAATTATCTGTTCAGAATATAAATAGAAACAATTATACAATCCGTGTTTAACTGTAAATATGTAAATTTGTAAATGAAATGAAATAAAATAACATACCGATTGAAATAATAAAACTACGATAACGGCTTATGTTCAAATAGAAAATAAGGTTAAACGTAGATTGATCTTATAAAACATGCATGTTTTTTTATTAATGCGCATGTCTGAGGAATCTAGAAATAAACAATGTCATCTCATCCTTTAAAAGGAAAACGTTATATGCAGAGATTGGAGAAATTAGAATGATGCTTTACGTGATTTTACTTTGAGACGCAGTTACAAAACAGAGAAAACTGGAATCGCTAAAGAAGCCCGAGCTTCTCAATTCCTGTTCTAGTAAAGTAATATAAATGTCAACGTTTCTCGGGAGATACATGTATTTGCAACTAGGATGATTTCTATTTAGAGAATGGTTATTTGTTACTGCCAGAACGTATTTGTCCTTCATGATCTCATTTCCAGATACAGTGTGGATACTGATCATGTTTGTAATTACATTTATCAATTCCTCATTTGTGTCAACAAAGGGATTTGTGATGTTAAACAAGAAATCTTGAATTTTCTATAACTTAAGATATTACAATCTGATTAAATTCGAAGAAGATACAGAATATGTTATCTATTAGGTGAACAATTATTTTATTAGGTTACATTCATCGTTTTCTTCCTAGTCAATAAATGAACCGTTTTACTTTAAAACTTCAAAATACGTGACCTGTTTGTCTTAACTGATGTGCCAATCTTAAGTCAATTCTCTTTTTTGCTAAATTGTTTGCAATACCGATCCCTTTTACACGAACTGAGAGTTATTAATCTTTCTTATTCAAAAGTCATATGATGCTAAAGTTGATTATTGATACCTTTTGTATTTTGTTGATTCCTTATTATTTAAAATGGTAGGACGTTAATTGATTTCATATCGTTATGAAACACGCTTTGATACTGTCACAGTGTGGATGTCTGAATTTCTAGTTAAGAATCTCATCTTTTTCATGGAAAAGCAGAAAAAACTATGTTGAAAGGAAAAAAGACTTGATAAATGTCATTGCATATCAAATGAAACAGACGCAACGGACTAGAAAATGAGATTTTGACAATAAATTCAATCTAACATTTACTGTTACAAATTTGCTGTTTTGAAACGGCAAATGTCGTTCCAGAATTTGAGCTTTTGCATGTATAAAGACAGTTTAAATTATCAAATATGATAGTATAAGGAAAGAAATGAAATAACGTAATGTAATATGCAGTATGTCAAATGTATAATTAAAGGAACGCCTACCAGGTTTGAGAGTGTTTTTGTAATTCCAGGACTGGAAAATTAAAATATGTTTTCAAGAACTTAAACCATTTGATTTTTTTCTTAATTATCTGAAACTGAAAATCGTTAAACGTTTTAAACTTATAAAACGTCTATAAAACGCACAAAATAAACATGCAACTTACCTCTATATAAGTATATGTCTTGGTTATTGTATTATTTCTTCAGTTATAGGCGCCCAGTTGATCTATGTAGGCTTTTCAAATTAAAGGTTTCAGACTATTGAACCTCAGAATATCTTTAATAAAACAAAACAAGACCTTAATTAAATACAGGATTAGATTTACATTAATGTTAGAGTTCTTCGTATGCTTGACAATCTCATTTACTACAGATAAATTTACATTTTACTTCCAGTATAAAGTAGACTAACTCCAATTTTGCAAGAAATTATCAATTGAACAGACACAGGCTCGGAAGAAGGGAGCAGGTATTGCTTTCGCCGAGCCTGATACGTGTACACATATTACAAGATAACATGTAGTGACTTCATTCATAGATTATGAATTGACCTGTGTACAACATACGTAACAGCAATTTATTTTCTAAATCAGCAAAAGTATGTTTACTTTATCATTTTAATTATTTGGCAATCATTTTGAATAATACAAAAAAATGAAAATGCAGTAACACGGTTCAAGTTTTTATCATAATTATTATTATAATTAAAAACACTATTTTCTGTCGTTCTTGTGTCATGTTTTAAGTGCAAAAACTCGATAGTATTCAATTTCAACAACTTCAGAACGCTACTATCTACCTTGTATTATGATGAAGCAATTGTTTTATAATAAAGTGTATTTAAGCATGTCACTAAATGGGGTCCATCCTTATCATCATACTAAAGTTATTGGTACATTCGTGACAATATGAACATTATAATCATATATAACGAAGCACAAACAATTTTAATATACTTTTAAAATGCTACCAAGATTTGAAAGGGAGCAAGTTCAATGAAGAATCAGTGATGATTATATTATATCAAAGAAGGTAATAAGCCTATGTTGGCATTTAACATGATTACATTATTTTAGATCATGATAAGTTGCTGTATTGAGTTTTGAACATTCTTTAATTTTTCAAAGCAATAATTATTTAGCGCTTTAAGTATTTTTAACTAAATTATTTATAACGATTAAAATCAAATAATGAAAGAGCAAGTGATATTTTCAAATTTCATTAATCACCATTTAGAGTTAGATAACTTTGTAATAACTGCACTTTTGAAGTCTGAATACCCATGCACAATTTAAACAATGCACTCAGTTGAAGCGAACTAGTTTGAAATGTTATATCACAGCAACACCAGATAAATTATTGATCTGGTGTCTATATGTAACCATCTATCTATCATTCTAGTGATTAAAGGCCATGGATTTATTTACTAGTAGATGTGAAAATGATCAGGTCTTTACAGCATTGAATAAATCAATATTTACGAAGTAAATGGTTAGAGATGCACTGTCTACAAAGTGTTTCATCAAAGAAAACCCTATTCGGCATTGTTTACACAGGCATGTAATAGATCTTAAAAGTAAAAGAGACCTATTGTTATATTTAAATATTATAGAGATTTACTTAAAGGGATTATCCCCTACGTGTATTTGAACTTTCTCTAGCAAATAAACAAAACGTAAATAAACAAAATAATTGGAGTACTTAAAAATATTTAAGACATATTAACCAATGAAGGTACCGATGGAACTTCGATGTGATTAATTCGTAAATGACTTTGTGTAAGTCAGTCATATATTATTATTATTATTATTACATGTATTAAATTGCAACTAGATTGCTGTAAACCAGTTTTTAAATGATATATAAAAAGTAAAGTATAGAAGCAAATAAAGATTCCCTTTAGAAAGCCCAACACGGCAAAATTGAAAATGTTGTAGTCTTGGTTTGATTCAGCTGTTCATAAACGGTACTGGTAAGTGCAAGTTACCGTCCACGCCCCCAGGCACCGGCTTTAGCAGAATTCAACATTTAACATGATCTGGTAGAATTTGGAATTTTGAAACATCCGCAGATATGTTCAAGTGGCGGTCATTATGGAACCTTCAATACGGCACGTTAGTGCAATTCCATGAAAAGCGGCATATGGTCCCCAAGTAAAAAAAATGCACGTGCCCTAAACGAGAAAACAATGGGCGGAACTGAATAAAATGGAATTTTGAAAGGGGATCAGAGATTATGCAGCCTACATATCACAAATTTGACGTCAAAAACAAATTTAAAAAGCAGGTCACATGTCCTAAGGGTGAATCAACAGTATTTAAATACTGGAACTACTCAACAAGAAAATAGCCGAGTAGAAAGAACTAAAATACCACAGGCACAACAATAATAATTATCATAATGATCTTGTTATGATTTTAAAACAGACTTTTTTTAAGTATTGTAAAATTACAATGTTGGTTATATTTGCAGTTCATTAATTATACTAGCTTCTATGTTTTATTACGAGGAAGATAATTTGTAACTGTCACATTACATTTGCCATTCAATATCTCATTTCCCAGTCCAGTGATTACACTGGACATGTCGGTAATGACATTTATTAAATGCCCATTCCTGTCAACAACATGATGTTTGCTGTATATTAGAATACGCATTCGATGATCAACATTGATTTATTTTAATACTTTGTAAATGTGCCACTTATTTGGGTTAAAGACATGTCTCCAGAAAACACTTCCAAAATCTTTATTGCATTATGGTTGCATTTAATCAAGTTACATTTAAAATAATTTGGAATATATATGATATTTTAGAAGAAGTGAAGAAAATAAAAATTGAAATAAAGCTGGGTTGACGACTGATGATATAACTGGTACTCAATTTAAAAAAAAAAATCAATTCAAAATACATGTTACAAGGATGTTTGTTTGTGAGTTTTTTTTTGTGTTGCTTTTTGTTTTTGTTTGTTTGTTTTTTGTAGTTTTTTTTTTCAAAAACAATCTCGGAATTTTATCATGAAGTCATAAACAATCGATAAATTTAACATGTATGTTATAGACATACAAGGTCACGTAATCATTTAATATTTTGTGAAACCTAACAGATCAAAGTTTATAGTTAATCACAGATGCTATGTATCATATTTAAAAGAGATATATTTATTTACTGTAAGTATGTACATTCAGAACATCTTAAGTGACTAATCATTATTTTCAGTTTTCGGATCTTACTTTGGAAAAAGCAACCCAATAGTTATTTACACATAAATCATAGAAATATTAAATGAGCCGCGTCACGACAAAACCAACATAATGGATTTGCGACCAGCATGGATCCAGACCAGCCTGCGCATCCGCGCAGTCTGATCAGTATCCATGTTGTTCGCTTACAAATCCTATAGTTTGTAGAGAAACTGATAGCAAACAGCATGGATCCTGATCGGACTGCGCAGATGCGCAGGCAGGTCTGGATCCATGCTGATCGCAAATGCTTTATGTTGGTTTTGTCATGACGCGGCTAAATGTAGCAAACCGTGCTATTTCAACATGACACATTATATAATTTATGAAGTCTAAACCAGGCCGTATGTCTGATATAGAATATTTCAGAGGGTTTGACTCCTCAAATATATGTTAAAAAGCTTATTGTCCAATATGTATAACAGAAACATTATTATTTGGAAGGTTATTTAAGAGGGGTGTTTTACTTAAAATTTGGTACTAGAATGCACCAACTGATTAATTCTCCGTGTGTTTGAGATGATGCTACTAGTAATTTACTTTAATTTGTATGTGTATCGCTTTTAAAATGTACATAATTTTTTCTATGTGTTATTGCATATTATATGAAAAGCATGTTGTACCAGTATATCGGACCGCACCTTTTTAATGATAGAAATTGTATTTTATTTTTGTGTTCACATGGCAGAAAATTTTTCTATAAATTTGAATTTACAACTCTAATGACATGCTTATTTACATGTTTATAAATTGCTGCTATTCAGTTTTGATACAGTAATAGTCTATTAAATAGTAGTTATTTTCTTATTTTGCAGACCTCGTAAATCTATTAACGATCTCACGGGAAATTATTCGCAAATTATATATCCCATCGAGCATCGTGCACTGTGTAATGCCATATTTTTCATTCTACAATAATTGTATCTTTAGATAAGATGATAAACACGCGAATGCTTTATTAATACTGGATATCACATTGAACAGATTTTGCACTTTTCTATCAATATGTTTAGCTAGGTTTTATTGTATATGAAATTCTTCCTGACTGTCTTTAAAAAGAGATATATTATCTGTCATACTAGAAATATTTATTTTGTTTATGTATGTAACTTCTTACCTATTTCTTTAACTTGTTATCATGATCAATTTTGTTTGTATTATCACACTGCAATTTCTTTTACAATATAATCACTGGGTCTTTACGCGAGTAACGAGTAACGAAAAATGTTCCACAACGTAAGCTTAGGTGAAGGTTGCGATTCGAAAGTTTGTTTAAATTTCTCGATCAGATGGGCGTGTCTGATTTCTTAGATGTGTTGCTTATGTTTCTAAGGTTTATTGATTGTCCTAGGAGCAACTTTTGTGTTAAAAGTGCTATAATGGTAAATATCTATTATCATTGATTTGTTTGTTTTATAAATTGAACGTTTAACAGTCATATTATGCAAAAAAACATTAATTTTATTACAAGTAACATATTCCACGATAAAATTCATTGTTAATATTCCTTTATGTTGGAAATATGTTTACTAAAGAAACTAATAATATACAACGTTTTATTAAATTTCTATGCTAGAAAAACAAAGAAATAAATATTTTTTTCGCCCATCAAAATGAGTAGGAGTATCACAGAGTACGTGTATGTTGCTAAACAAAAATATTTCATTAGGACGTAAATCAATGAAAACATTTCATATTTCAAGTAGTAATACGTCACGGAGCTTATGAACACCCAGAGGACTACCTTCCCTACTCGATTGAGCCAGAAGGGCTCATAAAGTGTATAAGCAAAGAGGGTAAGAACATTTGAAGTATTTGCCAGAGATGTTGCTCCGAAACGCAGACAAATTAATGTTTTGTGAAATAAGTCGTATATTATTAATTTCTATGTCTCAAACATTTGACAATCCTAAATTAAGAAAGCATCAACAATGTTTTAAAAATTTTCAGCACATTAACATGATTAGCACATGTCCAAGAAATATTAACTTGAAAACACCGTTTAAAGTTGTTAATCCTTTATATCTATAAGCCGTCCTGAAATGTAAGGAAAATAGCTGTTGTCGTCTGTGCTAAACATGCTCGATCTCTGTGTGCTAAACTCTCACATATTTCGTTTTCGTTTAGAAACATGCACAAAAGTACATGCACAAAAGTATCCAGGGTGGAAATGTTACTTTTTTCCAAAAAAAAAAAAAAAAATGCAGCTAAGCTATAAAACATAAACTATAAGATTTTCTGGAATAAATACTTCTAGCAAAAAACATATGTGTAATTCAATTAATTAAAAAATTGAACACAGTTCACCTCCCTAAATTAGAGATAAAAGACATTTTACAAATACATTTATTCAAAATCGTCTTTTCGAAAATATAAAAAAACAGCAAAATATCATATTTTTAACAATAAAAATTACAGCCTTGATTGCGCTTAATGTGTGCATTTAGCTGGAATTTCCGGTCAAATAGTGTGTATCTCTGAATACACAAGGTTGTAAAATGAAAATATTGTAATAAATGTATGTATTTGAATTTATTTTGAAGAGAAACACTCACGCTTTCGTTGAAGAACAAATGTCGTTTCTCGCGTCAGGGCCCGGTGAAATCACTTAGATTAAATTTATCAAATAGAATACGTTTCATTAACAAACAAGTACATGTATATCTACTTGATACAATGTACAGAAAAAAACACTTAGTCTATATGTGAAACTTCTTGATCCATATAATGTATTTACTACGTTGTTTCTTTAATCATTTGTATACAATTTTGAACATTTGTGCGCAGATAAATTAGTTTTACCGCCGTGATATTTTTTTTTTAAAAATGGTAAAGCGTGATTCTACTTGATGTTTAAAAATTCCAAAATAAACGTAACATTCTGATATGTACATCTAGTTATTATTACATTTTGAAACGCATTTTGAAATGTTTGAAGTGTAAAAGTTAACTGCAGAAATAAAATCTGCTAATTCTGTTTTTCCTCTTACTTATTTCACATGTTTGCTGATGAAATTTATCTCAAAAACATCAAGGCAACATAATAAACTTCACTTCCTGCTACAAGTAATTGTCTTGACAAGAATAAGGGGCTAATTAATGCAATTTCCGTCAAGATCAGTGAATACAGAGGACAAGTGGATAATAAATATGAATGAAACATTCTGTTTGACAGATACAAACAGGTCATTGATACAAGAAAATGAAGAAAGAAATAAAATTTATAAACTAAAACTTAAGAAAACATTTCAATTTGATATTCATATCTCAATAAATTGAAATATAGAAGTATTATATAGAAAGTACAATAAGAACCACATTTCTGTGAATCAAAATAAGTTCAGTTTTAGTGAGACTGTTCAATTTTACCTGCATTAAACGACTGTCGAATTGGCGAAAACCCTATCAGCTGTACGCCATTTGTAAAACTTTATTCAATGATGTTATATTTTCGATCCATAAAGATCGTACAGCACGACACTATTGTTGTGTATACATGTTATGTGGTACTTTTAGTTTCACCTATTCGGCCATTTACAACTTTGGTGGTTTCAGTATTCCTACTGGAATACTGTATAATCACCCTTAAGATATGTTGCCTGCTTTTTAAATTTGTCTTTTGACGTTTAATCTGTGATATGCAGGCTTCATAACCGCAGATCCCCTTTCAAAATTCCATTTTATTTAGTTCTGCCCATTGTTTTTCGTTGAGGGCAAACGCATTCTTTTACTTGGGGACCATACGCCGCTTTTCGTGGAATGGCACTACTGTGTCACATTGAAGGTTCCATGATAACCGTTGTATGAACATTTCTGTGGATGTTTCTAAATTCAAAATTTCGCAATTTTCGTGTTAAATGTTGAATTCTACTTAAGCCAGTGCTAGGGGGTGTGGACGGTAAATTGCACTTTACAGTACCGTCCATGAACAGGCTCAATCAATCCAGGCCTGCAACATTTTCAATTTTGTTGTGTTGGACTTTCTGTAGGGATTCTGTTTTACTCTATTTTGCAGAACAGTTACTGTTGTAAATAGCTTTGATGTGATTCATAAATAATAGTCCGTTTTTACTTTATAATGTAATACATATATAGCAAAAGTGGATTATTCTATTGTATGCAACTTTTCCTTAAATCCAGAGGAACTGCATTGCGGGGTCATTGTGAAATGATTATTTGCCAAATTTTTTACCCTTTACTCTTTCTGTAAAATTGATATACTAATAAAGAATGTTTGTCTGTGCCAAAAGAATGTGTTATAATGTTAAAAAAATCTGTATATTTCAGCCAAAATGATCTCAAAACAAAATCCAGTATCACAGAATCACCATCAAGACTTCTAACAGGGCACCACATGAAACAAAAAAAAACAGGAGATGACACAATTGCAAAGCAAACAATTAAGATATTCTTCTGTCTACAACTTCTACTACCTTTCAATAGATGTTTGAAATAAATCAGAACTGTTTTTGTAAAGTGATTTCTTGATATTGACAAGATTTTGAAATTACCAAATTCTCACGGAAAGCATTGTTTGTTCTTATTGCAGATCATTAGTCAACCTGTTATTGAATTACATTTTTTTGATATTTGCAACTTGATAGTTTGCAAAAAGATAACAAAATTGTCCACATTTTTAGATGACAGCCACTTATATCTGCGAGTTATTTCAAAAAAGAAATTATCAAACTGATCGATCTAAGAGTGGAATAACAATTTCAAAATGTCAGCAGACTTTCTAAGCAGGCGCTATGTGACAGACAGAGTGTCTTGCTGATATTACACTGTTTCATTGTCCCTCATGTACAGACTCAATATAACCGAATCTCCAATTATTTTATGTGAATGCTTCCGAGGGATTTTAAGAGCTATTACAATATGTTATATTCATATCATCTAACAAAAGTCAAAAAAAGAAATCAAATGTCGCGAATGAATTAACATGTGTAAGAAATACATAATAACATGCGATATATATTATAAAACAACTCGCGATTGTGCATAATCTGATTATTTCACAAAAGTTTCTTTGAATTTAGGAAAGTATTGATTATTAAATCCTTATTCTCATCTCAAACATCATCCCGTCGACAGGAATGAGTATTTGATCAATGTAATAACCGACATTATCAGTGTAATCACTGGACCCCATAATGAGATATAGAATGGCAAGTGTAATGTGACAGTTACAAATTATCTGTCTCGTAATAAAACAAACCGGAAAGAGCGTGGGCAATGAACAGAAAATGCTTAAGCTCCGTCGTTTACACAAATCAAACTGAAACTATATTTATGAACAAACTATCATTGAGGGAAAATATAATATATCAAAAGCTGGTTAACAAATTAACTTTCATATGACACGAGTATTTTATGTAATTTAGATAATGCACAAATTGCACGTCAGGTCTTTTACCGCCAGAGATGCTAGAAATTCGCCATATAACCTTAACAATATTACACACCACTTAATAAATAAATCAAAATGAATGGACCTTTTTGATACCTAATTATTATATTTCCAAGTAAATAATAATGTCAAAGTCAAGAGATTATATTCTACTATTATCAATATCAACTTTATTTTTTTGCAAAAAAATTAAGAGCACATTGTAGTCTTCATAGTAATTAGATATTATACTCATTTCATTAGCATTATCATCATAGCAATATTTCTTTAAAGAAAATCATCATAGCAATATTTCTTTAAAGAATATGAGGATTTCAAATCGTCACAAATATAGCATTAGACGTGTTTTAAAAACAAGCAAGAAATATAAAACTACTAGTCTTAATGGGTTTTGTCATGACGCGGCTCATTTATGGACTTTAATGCATTATGCGTTTTGCTTCAAACAACTCTTTAATTGATAAAATCTTGATTCCATTTGCTTGGCTATAAATCATACTTTGTCAAAACATTTTCTTTTTCTAACAAAAGCCTATCAAATTGAAACTATTACTTGTAAGACTTTTGTAAAAGAATTTGACCTCTTAATTTGGTAAAAGCTTATTTAATACAACTATTGAAAAAGGTGTACATTTTAAGTTTTCATTGTCTTTCTTTTGACAAAATACGTCTGTACTACGTCTGCCTGATTTTGAAAAGGTATTCCTTGTTTGACTGAAATCCATCTGATATTTTAATATCTTTAACATCTGCAAACTACTTTTTGTATGAGTATAAAAATAGCAATTTTGAAAACATATATAATTATTTATATTGCGTTCTCTTTCACATTTTTGATTAATCAAATATGAAAGAGACATCGATCATTAACAAGGTGGGACGGAATACAAAGAAAGTATCACCCATCAAAAACAGCAACATAGCAAGAAGCCCAGCAGGACACCAAAGTATAAACATGATAATAATACAATTTAGACAAACATATTTCTCAAAAGGAACACAGAACATACTTTCTTGCAAAATGTTTCTCTTAAATTCCATTTTTCTGAATTAAGTCGTGAGTCTGAAAGTTGTTTTTGCATTATCACAACACAATATAAATGAAATAGTTTTAAGCTGTTCATCCCCAAGAATTTGTGCTTACGGTATTACAGTGTTATTCAATGTGAAACAAGCAATGATTGCCTATGAATAAATAGAATGAAGATGTAGTGTTAGATGTTGTTGTTTGATAATATTTAGTTGTTGTTTTTATCACTTTTCTCAGATATGATATGCCGCGATAAATCGGCATGTGTCAGAACAGTTTTATTTAAAGTGTTCAGTATTTACAGTCTTAATGTATGTTTGATGAAATAACTTTTCAATGCTGTTTTATTAACCTAATGGCTGTTTCTTGAAATATTTCATGTACTTAATATACATGCAGGAAACAGAAGAAAATGTTCCGGAAATAAACTTTCTGCTGTTAATTTTAGTTGGTTAAGCCCGACTTCCTGTTGATAAAATACGCTTTCAATTTTCTTTCATTTTAGGTTATCGGTAATATTTTTCTACAATTGAATAAACAATAATTTTAGTTTTGTAGTTTAATGTTATTGGAGTCTATGCATCTCCGAGCTCCAGCAGGTGTGAATGTTTTAATAGCTGATGTTGCTTTGAGTTTGTAACACACGAGAAAAGGCAAAATCATTTTTCATATTTCGGCGCCAGATGACGTTAGATGTGTTGTTGCGCCGTATAACCAAACGCAACGAACTTTGCTATTAAAGCAGTTAAACAAAATATTGGCTTCTTGTTTAGTTTAATAAACCACTACTTTACCCGAAAAATAGTTCGTATCATACATATCAGATAACGAACAATATTTCCATTTATACGTTAAATATATTAATATAAAGAGGATATTTAATTGTTTGTGTGTAAGATGAAATTTCATTTCATCGAGTGAGCTTTAAAAACAGCATTCTACTGATTTTAACTTTCAAGAGATGAAATATTCTTACATCTAACACAATAAACAAATTTACTTTTTCTTTTTTGCTTAAAAATAAGTTTAAATAATTTCCTTGATATTAACTTTAATATTAGAATCTGTTTTTCCCTGTGGTAGCCTCATTTAGATGAATTTCTCATAAAATACAAGAAATCTTGGGCTGAAAATAAGTTCGACAATCAACGTTAAATGGCGATGGTACTATTAATATTATTCAAATGATATAAATGATTGCTTGTTTTAATAATGAAAACAAAAAATTCTAGTAAGAGAAAACGTCAAACCATCCATCCTTATTTCTGTTACTTGCGGCAATTATATCAGACCTGGCTCTCGGAAGTGTAAGCAGCCGCCATTTTTAAATGTTTTGTATTTCACGGGAGGAAAATAATTGTGTTTGATTCAGAGGGATTTCATTTGGTTTTGTTAGTCATACATCATTTTAGAAGAAGGAAAACTTATAAGGATTGATACGTGTTGACCGATGTGTAAGCATTCAAAAAGTGGCTATGAAATTGAAAACATGAAATTTTTGAAAGGCTGCCTTTCGAATGCTGTATTGTTTACTTATTTTTCAGGTGGATGACTGTCATTGCTTTTCAAGTTATAAGGCAACTATTTCTCTTACTATACTAAAATATGCCTAGATAACATTAAGAGCAGTTTCGCATGAGGAAAGGAATTGCAAAAATGAAACAAAAATTTAGAGACGATATTTGGTAATTGGTTATTTGAATGAATTGAAGTAAGTTTTCTTATTTTTATTACTTTTGAAATTATAGTTATTCATCAATTTGGCTTTGCTTTTCTTTAATCAGCCCAGACAATGTCAGAACTGTCAACAATAATAAAATTGAGGCACAACATGGGGGAAAATCTAAAAAAAGTAATCTCATCATTGAAAAGTGTGATGTTATATTTTGATAAGTTTTAACTGTGAAGTAATCAAATATAATTTTCAGAGATAAATCAGTTATACACTGAAAAACATAAAATAAAAACGCATTTTTTCCAAATATTAGGTCCATAAACTCTGAAGATATATTTTATAAAATAAATCAAAAGGTATTAAGTCTGGAAAACTAGACATTTTAGCACATTTTTATGTAAACGTGTACCTCGTTTACAAAGGTTTCCAAATATATCTTTTTGAAAGGGGAAAAAAGTTTCATCCAATGTTGAGAAATTATAAAAGTATTTAATAAAAATGATATTCATAGTAATGTTCAAGGTTTAACCTTTGCATGTACTATATATTTCATAATGTATCGATAATATTTTGGTTTCGAAGGTCCCACTTGAAATGCTTTCATAAATCTTTCGATTTTTTTTAATTCAATATATTCATTATATTTGATCGATAAAATAGTTATTGAATTCATTTGCATTGCAATGCTAAGTTACAGTTTTTCAAAATATAACAGTTATTTTTACAAAGGTATGTGCCTGATGAAGTTGGAAGGAATAATGTCAAAGAACAAATGAACATAGTATTAATATCAAAAAATCAAAAAAAAAATGTTATCAATCTCAACGTTGGTTAATTTCTTTGTTTCTCAAACTGTTTTGTTCACCTTTTAGAAAATGGAATCGTTAATTAGCATATAAAGAATGCTTTGATAGATCAATAATGAACATGTACCAGACAAAAAGTGTAATGCAGTATGACATTAGGAAAGCAAATTGAGTTTAATGTTAAGTAATTTAAAAACAAAAACAAACTTTAATAATTTAAAAGTAAAAGACGTTTCGTGTAGTTTCTTTATTCTTGAAAGAAACAAAGAAGGGAAACTTTAACTAGTCAATAGATTTTTCTTTAACTTCGCATGATTAAAGAGATAAAAACTAAAAAGATTTTATGAGCATATAAAACGAGTCTGTAGCAAGCAGTATCTAATTGAATCTGGATTCGTGTTACTTCAGGAAAGTCGATGGAAAATGTTTTGTCCTATTGTTGTTTAATATGCGAAATAATAAAAAATCAGATATGCACCCTTTTAAAGAAAATTTTAGTGACTGTATGAAGAATAGAAAAAATGCATGTTTGATAAAATTGTTAAATACTTTACAGACTTAAACGAAAATATAAAAGAGTAATTTGAAATAAACAGAGATTTCACCATGGTCGATTTGAAAATAAAATATATCTAGAAATTTGACTGTGAACTCAAATTTGTTTAATTTGTAATTGTCTTTAATCATACGAAGTTATAAAAAAGTATGCTCGCCTGTTTAAAATATCCTTCTTTGTCTTAAGGTTTCTTTTTGTTTTTTTTTTTTTTTGTTTGTTTTTTTTTTTAATGGAGAAGTTATGAAAAACAATTCTAATAAGATACCAGTAATTTATAAAAACAATACATTTGCTATCGCCTCGGTCAATATGTCATCTGCCGGTAAATAACACATCACATTCAATGGCTAACTTGTCAATAATTGTATAATAATTACTTCTCAAACGTGTATGAAATATTGATAAGTATCTCTGGCCATAAAAATAATGCATCGGAACTGTTGGCGCTTTAAACAGATGTTTAGTCTAGATTTAGGTATGTTGAGTGTCTGAGAGTTTCTTATACTAGGGTGGAGGTGATTCCATAATTCTAATGAGGATTGTAATAACAATGTATTATATAATTGAATGCGTCTATGCGTTACAAGTTTTTGATTTTTTCGCCTACCAGAATATGAAACCCAACCGACTTCTTTGACCAAGCAATCTATTGGTACTGACCGAGTTGCATCCTTTATTATTCTAGCGGCTTCGTATTGTAATTGCTCAAGTAATTGTTTTTTATGTTCAGCACACACATCCCATGCAATCGATGCATTCTCAAGTATCGGACGCATGTTAAATATATAAATTTGGTTTAAAGTAGATCTTTTGAGTTCGAATTTGAAAGCAGGCATAGAGCCTAATACTTTTGACGCCGAAGCTGAAATATTATTAAAATGTTCGTGCCATTTTAAGTCACAAGTAAGAGTTAATCCTAAAAGTTTGTGGTTATCCACGAAATCTATAAAGATTTATTAACAAATAACGAAGGTTTGATTTCATGATTCAAGGACGAAAACTTCTGTTTTATTTGGGTTGAAGTTAATCAACCAATGTTTAGACCATTTTTTTATATTTCCAAGGTCGGAGTTAAGAGTACTTTCAATGTAACTTATATCGTGAGAGGAAACGGATAAAGAGCTATCGTCAGCAAAATGTCTTGTTACGCTTACAAGATTTTCAGCAATATTGTTCACATATATAAGAATACTTATAGATTGCTTTTTTGTCAAATAATACGCAAATTTGATGATACATGTCGATTACTTGATCAATTGTCGAATGGCCCGGGAAACCCTGATTGTAACGGGTATATCAAATTTATTACAATGCAAGTAGGTTATATATATGTTTAAATACTATTCTATACATGATTTTCCTAATGCAGCTTATTAGTTATATAGGTCTATAATTGGAGGGGAAATGGGGTTACCCTTTTTTAAAAGAGGCATAACTTTTGAAAGTTTCCAGGAACTAAGATATGACCCTTCATGGAGTAATCTAATAAAAAGTACACCAGGAGGATGACAAATACTGTTTCGTGTTTCTTTTTAATTTCGATGGATAATTTCGTCAGGCACTGTTGCTTATTTTTAAATTAATTTGCAACAATAACTTTAACCTCTTTTGATTGGATAATAATGAAATTGGGTTATATGTTCTCCCTTCTATGACAGAAAGGCGGTCATTGGATTTTTGATGCGTCAACTGTGGAAACTGAGATAAAATATTCATTTAAAAAATCAGCTTTTTCCTTATTAGAGCAATAAGATATTTCGGTGTCATAAACTTCAAAAAATAAAATTTTTGGAATGTTATAACAATGACATTTATCATTATTATTTTTATTAACATTTTTACAGGTTTCCAATAAAATTTTGGGTTATTTGATTTGGCTTCCTCTAATGAAAATGCAAGGTTATTATATAAATAACTCATGGGTTTGTGAGTAACAGTAAAAATATCATCCCGAGGAAAATACTATTACCCGAGGCGTTAGCCGAGGGTAACAGTATTTTTACGAGGGATGATATTTTTACTGTTACTCACAAACCCATGTGTTATTTATTTTATTACCCCGATCAAAAATACTGTGATGATCTGAAATTGTCAACTAAATCTAACTGTAACAAAAATAAACCAAGAGTAACAATAACTAACCTGTCCTTACCTTTTAAGTTTTAAGTGTACTTTAGGCCTACTTGAGAAGTTTTCTTTTTCTTTTATTTCTTAAGCAAGTGATGATATCTACAAATCATAAACATACAATAAGCTAGGTTTTATTTAGAAAACAAGACACTAACCCATTTACACGGTTATGATCTGTGAAATCTGATCCTTCTGTTTCCAGAATATTCTTAGCATGGTTTTTGACAAAATAACGATGATATCCTATGTCTGTCCAACATATCTGTTAACGTTTCACTGATTAAAATTGTTAAATAATCCTTTGTTTGCATGCGTAAATCGTCTGCATGTTCCAGTTTGACACATAATTATTTACATTGCAATTACTTTCCGTTGAAAACGGATGTTCAATTTTTGACTATTCAACAAAAAGATATTTTAAATACGCGAAAGCACACCAGGGTGCGAACAACTAAATTTTATGAGAGTCATAATTACTCCAGAGAAGAAATTGATGTCCTATCGGGGTTTAACGTCGAAAATAAGAATCAATCAAGAATGGCGGCCATTTTATTTCATTTTATTTAGAAAATAGACCACGTGACCAGATTTTATACTGTTAAAAATACTGTTACCTATGTAACAGTACAAAATTCTTAGTCACGTGGTACACTTGCGTTAACAGTAAAAATAACTCCCAGAGGCCTATGGGAAATTAGCATTACGAAAAAAGTGAGGGGTAATAATATAAAATAATTCTTAAGTGTGTTTTATAGATTATTAACTTTATTGCGTAAGTGTTTGAAACGGCTCCATTCATTAACAGATTTAGTTCTAACAGTGACCTTTTCGTTCTATCTGGTTTTTGTTGAAATTCGCCATATTTCCGAGTCGTACAAAGGTCGATCAAGTTGACGAAGAGTTACATAAATAGTTGGTAGGCATTGGTTTGCTAATTCAGTAAGTCCTGATGTAACATTTTTGAAAGCATTATCTACAGAACGTGACACAAGACAAATCCAATCATAGTTAAGAATTAGGTTATTAATTTTGACGAAATCCGCTTTTTTGTAATTCCAAACTCGGCGTTTGTATGCTTTTAAAGTCTCTTTTTCGAATTTGATAAACATTTAAGTCCCGTAAACGTTATTTATGTTGTAAATGGAATACCCGAATTATATATGTTTATAGAAGAGGAAACTGCGATCGGATCAAGAAGAGTTGACGACTTTACCGTAACACGAGTTGGTTAATTAATAACTTTTTTCAGGTCATTAATTAGAAGAATATCTTTTATTTATAATTTGCTGTTATTTTTCATTCAGCTGATCCTTTTAATGTCACCTTCATTTTTGCTCTTTCACTTATTTCAAAAGCTTTTTCAAATCTATCACTCAGTTCTAACCAAAACGAAGTAGGACCACTCGGCTGCCTATAAACAGTAAAAAGTAAGATGTTTTCATCTTGTGCCTACTTCGACTATCAAGACGAGTTTCCATAAAAAAGGTATGTCGAAGTCGAGCCAGTTGTCTTAAATATATGAAATTTTGTATCGCACGCTTCCAATATTTTGACTGTATATCGATAAACAGGTAATTACAATCATAAAACGTATAATAAAGTTATTTACTTTGCATTGCCTAAAAATGGATTTCTTGATAAATACATATAATATATGAAGTTCCATTTGGCCCAAACTTTATATTAAGATGATAGACATAAAACTTTTGTATGATGAAAAAGGAATATACTAAGGCAACTATGGTCGACAGGTTGATTATACAAATTTAACCTAGCTTAATATGAAGCCGCTGATCTACATTGTATGTTGTAACCCCTGTCAGACTTCTTAAGAGAATCTCTTAAATTCACATATTTAAATGAGCATATCATATGCCTATATTATTTAAATAGTGAGGTTAATTGCTATACACTTTGAATAATGCATTCCGTATACAGTCTACACCTCATTTAGCACTAACAATGCATTTGCGTGACGACTTTGTGGACAATCATTCAGTCTGGAAATGCAAACGCTTGTCAATTCACTTCATTAAGTGTATTCTACACTGTTCACTTGACGTTTTATCTTTTGAGAAACATCCTGTGACATTGTTTGATAGCTTTTCCTTGTCTGCAGATAAAGGGTATAACGATTTACATTAGAATGTGATTCTTATTTAAGCCATAAATATAATTAACCTGTATATTATGAGATACCAAATATATATTGAACTTGAGGATATGAGGTAAATGATATTTTACTTTGTTTTATTAGATAATACAGTAAACTCCGCTTATAACGAACTCATTGGGACATTCAAAATATGTTCCTTATATCCGGAGTTCCTTGTAAGCATATAGCGAATTAGTTCCTTGTATCAGGAGATTTTATAGCGAACAGATTTACATATAACGAACTGATTGTTAAACATCGTCCGCCATTTTGAAGAGCATTTAATTAAGAATAATTAGTCATTTATTTCTTTTTTAGACACAATACCCGTGAGTGTACATTTTGAAATTTGAAAATTTTGTTATTTCAGTTTTAGTTTTACTCCCTTTAGTTTTACTCCCTTTCTCAATTTCTCATAAAATATCATATTTTGTTTCTTAACTCAGTGCTTTTTGTTTTCTTTCCATGAATAAGAATAAACAAAATTTTCCATTTTTTCTTCCTTTTATATTGAATATCTTCTATTATATTTTAAGGGTGACTTTACCTAATGAAATATATAGATTTCTTTTCATTTCAATCAAGCATACTTTGTAGTTTTTCTATGGATTATGTTTGCAAGCATGCGTGATAATGTTGAAAACCGATTATAAATGATCATAATTATTTTACTCGAGCAAAACTATTAAAGAAAAGAAATAATAGAATAAAAGGAATAACCGTTTTATCTTTGTTACAAGAACTCATGCTAAAATTTCCTAAGTAGAAACTTATTACATACTTCTATACAAATTCATTTTCATAGATATATTGAATAACATACAACAAGAAACGGTACATTCCGCAAGTTTTAATCCGTGCCAATGAAAACGAAAGTTGTGAAAATGCGGGATATATTTACGAATAGCCGATATTTTGGAGTTCGTTATAACAGTGTAATTTTCTGCACTTTTAACTAAATTGGGACTAAGAAATGACTTCCTTATAAGCGATAATTCCTTATAACCGTGTTCGCTATAACCGTATATTTTTTATATTAAATAAAGAAGGGCAAAATTCGGGCCAAAATAAATTGTTCCTTATAACCGGAAGTTCGCTATAACCGTGTTCGCTATAAGTGAAGTTTACTGTATATACAAATTGGAGAAAAACAGAATCCAAAAAGAAAGTTCAACACGTCAAATTGTAAATATTGCAGACTCGATTTGATTGAGCCTCCATATGGACGGTAGTGATAATTACAAGATACTGTTCACGCCCGTTAGCACCGGCTAGATAACCCTTCAATAAATTTTACAATAATCAGGAAAAAAACATTTGAAATTTGTTTACAAAAATGCTCGCTCCGTATGCAAATACAGTTATACAGGGTGCAGTAATATTTGGTTATTTACAAGTGAATCATGTGGTCAAAAACACAATTATTTAGTGTCTACGTCTTGAACTGTGTTGTGAAAACATTACTAGTCTGGTATCTTTGTTACGAAAATGAGTAAATGAACATATTGATTGTCAGTGAAATACATCTTAGGAATTTGCCGTGTGACCATAATGGTGTGGTTGATACTTTCAATTCAAACAAGCCTTTAAGTACCATAACTATCGGTTGGTAATATTTTACTTTACATTTAACAGTGAATTGTCAGCGTTATATTTGAAATAATCAACAACACTACTTATTAGCAATTAAACTAGTTTCTCTTCTTATAAGGAGACAACAAAACTGCATTATATTTTAAACTCATTCATAATATCAGATCAAATTTGTAAAAACGCTTGTTTCAAGATTATTTTATCTTTTTTTTCTTCTTTCTTTTGTTATTTAAAATCTTTCTTTTTTAAAGATGTAAGAGGCTCATTTTAGAGTAAAAAATGATGAAATCTATCCAATTGTATTTGATTCAAACTGAACATGTTTAATCTAAATTAGAGCACAAACAAAATGTGTATTGAAAGCTTCATTAAATATTATGGGTCAAGTTTAGTAGTTTATTTCTTTAAAAAAAAAACCTGACAGTTTTTAAGGACACTATGTTTTTAAATTGTATTTACTTATGGTGTGTAGACTTAAATGACTTTCATGATTCAAGGACGAAAACTTCTGTTTTATTTGGGTTGAAGTTAATCAACCAATGTTTAGACCATTTTTTTATATTTCCAAGGTCGGAGTTAAGAGTACTTTCAATGTAACATATATCGTGAGAGGAAACGGATAAAGAGCTATCGTCAGCAAAATGTCTTGTTACGCTTACAAGATTTTCAGCAATATTGTTCACATATATAAGAAATACTTATAGATTGCTTTTTGTCAAATAATACGCAAATTTGATGATACATGTCGATTACTTGATCAATTGTCGAATGGCCCGGAAGAAACCCTGATTGTAACGGGTATATCAATTTATTACAATGCAAGTAGGTTATATATATGTTTAAATACTATTCTATACATGATTTTCCTAATGCAGCTTATTAGTTATATAGGTCTTTAATTGGAGGGGAAATGGGGGTTACCCTTTTTTAAAAGAGGCATAACTTTTGAAAGTTTCCAGGAACTAAGATATGACCCTTCATGGAGTAATCTAATAAAAAGTACACCAGGAGGATGACAAATACTGTTTCGTGTTTCTTTTTAATTTCGATGGATAATTTCGTCAGGCACTGTTGCTTATTTTTAAATTAAATTTGCAACAATAACTTTAACCTCTTTTGATTGGATAATAATGAAATTGGGTTATATGTTCTCCCTTCTATGACAGAAAGGCGGTCATTGGATTTTTGATGCGTCAACTGTAGAAACTGAGATAAAATATTCATTTAAAAAATCAGCTTTTTCCTTATTAGAGCAATAAGATATTTCGGTGTCATAAACTTCAAAAAATAAAATTTTTGGAATGTTATAACAATGACATTTATCATTATTATTTTTATTAACATTTTTACAGGTTTCCAATAAAATTTTGGGTTATTTGATTTGGCTTCCTCTAATGAAAATGCAAGGTCTACAAATCAACAACACTACTTATTAGCAATTAAACTAGTTTCTCTTCTTATAAGGAGACAACAAAACTGCATTATATTTTAAACTCATTCATAATATCAGATCAAATTTGTAAAAACGCTTGTTTCAAGATTATTTTATCTTTTTTTCTTCTTTCTTTTGTTATTTAAAATCTTTCTTTTTTAAAGATGTAAGAGGCTCATTTTAGAGTAAAAAATGATGAAATCTATCCAATTGTATTTAATTCAAACTGAACATGTTTAATCTAAATTAGAGCACAAACAAAAATGTGTATTGAAAGCTTCATTAAATATTATGGGTCAAGTTTAGTAGTTTATTTCTTAAAAAAAAAACTGACAGTTTTTAAGGACACTATGTTTTTAAATTGTATTTACTTATGGTGTGTAGACTTAAAAAACTTAACACACACATGGACTCCATGGAATTTCAATGCATGTTTATTTTGCCTTTAGAACGGCACTGTGTTGGAATTGTAACATTTTTCAAATATGAAAATATGAACCTTGTATATCTTTAAGTCTATAAGATCTAGCTGTGTTACTTATCTACAAATTTACAACACATACTGATGGAAACCTAAAAAATGAAAATATAACTCAGAACGTTCTTGTGTAGCATCAGCTCAATAAGTTCGTATGTAAGATAACATATTCGTTTGAAAATGTTATAAGATCAAAACGCATTGTAAAATGTTTTGTTAACAGAATTTAGATATCTTAGCTTTTTAACAGGAAGGTTCGAGAATAATCCTGTATATTTTATTTTAGAACTATCCTTTACAATTTTTATAATGTAGGAAATATCCTTTACATTTTATTTTAGAACTAACCTTTCAACTTTATTTTAGAATGGCAAGAACTATCCTTCACATTTTATTATAAAGTGATCAATGAGATTCCCAAATAACAATTTGTCTTTTAAAACGACCATTGTTAATTCTTATTTTATATTTTGTCAGTTTTTCCCTGTAAATTTTACAGCAAGTCAATATTTAGACAGCCTACAGCAAGAAAAACAAGATGTCTGTTAAGTTTCATAAGGCTTAACAATTCAATATATTTGTTAAACAAAACATTAAAATATGTCATATTCTTCATGTTCAATGGGACAAAACGCTGCCAAAAGTTCAATTAAGCCATATTTTGTTGTATCCTTGTTTGATCCCATTCATCATTATACTTGTAATTTCATCAACATTCATCGATGACAATAGATGAAAGTATCCATATGGGTTGTTTTGCCTAACGATAGGGAGCACGTGTTTCACATATAGCTCCAAATATTCTTGACTTGATTGTGCACGGTGAAGTAAATGCTCAATCACATCATATTCCTCAGGTTCAATGGACAAATATGCTGCCAGAAGTTCGTCGCAAATATTTCTAAAAATCAATCTCTTTTTAATCTCTTTTTTAGGTAAAGAGCACATGATGTGTATTAACGGACATCGTCGAAGAGCATATGCAATGTCTCGGGAAATCGCATTGAGAGAAGCAAGCAAGCAACTACGTTCTTCGTCCGAAAACTTTCGAAACATCAGATTCTTTGAAGGTGTGAAGTAGTGTTGCAGACATCTAGTTCTTACGCATTCGGTTAAGAATATTATAACATCTAACAACATTTCATTGAAATCATCAATATTCAGGATACCTTGATTCTTTTCGGATACCCAGAACATAGCAGTTTTCACTTGGTAGGAAGACATATTTTCACAAATCGGGTTCAGTGCGTGTTTCACAATCATTTTCATTGCAGCGTATGTTTTAATCTGTGCATCATTGAAGGACATTACCAACAATCTTTCAGCCAAGGTAAAGGACATCCGCCACTGTAATACTTCCTCATCACTCCCAGCTAAACCGACAGGTACAACAAATGTGTTCGACTTCTTAACTTTCATTGATGTATCTACTCCAGGCCATGCCTTACCTTGAACCCGTTCGAACCATTCGTCGAAGATCGTCGGATATTCACACAAAAAAGCTGGTATGAAATCTATTGGGATATACAGTCCACGAAAGGGTAATGGGTATTGAAGCGGTTGTGCCGGGCCATTTGCTCTTTCGTGTTGAAAGTGTGCACTTAGCCATCCTTCGACCTTCACTCTTTCGCCGTCGTTTTCTATGGAATCGATGATTCGTTGGTCATTTTTCAAATAACCATCACTTGTTAATGCTCTTTTTATTTTAAAAACTAGTCTATTATGATTGTCAGGCCATGGTATGTCTTTGATTGTTTCTAAGTGCAACTTCGCATAACCTTCCGGGACATTCGTAAAGTTAAGTTTAAATGTAGCAACGTATTTGTCAATGGATTCTTTGTTTTCTGTTGGGAATGTTTCAAAACACCTCACTGCCGGTTGAAGATGCATTATGTCTATATCACTGCCCAAAGCAACAGCCATACCTTCTCCACGACTTCCAAGAACGGTAACATCAACATCAGCGACGGACCAATTTCTATTCGTAACACGTGCAAAGCACCTACTTGCATTCTCATATATCTTTACTCTCTGTTCAGAACGCACCTTTGAATAGCCGAGGTCGTTGAAAATATCATATAAATGACTGTTTGTCCCGGATTTGTATTGATCATCCATTATCAAATGTTTATAGCTGCATTATTTCCATACAAAACAACAATGGCTAAAATCTTATTTCAGCTCGTGGGTTTATCTCTGGAAAAAAATTAATTTATATAAGAAAATTTAGTATAGACTGTAGCAAAGTAAGTAACGTCCGATTTTTTACGAAACTTTGACTTTAAAATTTAAAGGATAATACGTTAAATCGATACATATTATTACAGGAGCAAAAATAAGTCAAAATAAGGAAATTTAGACAGATAAATTGTTTTCTCTCAAAAATTAAAATTGAATTACAACAAACAAAGAACTTGATGAGAATGATTATTCTTGTAAATGTGTCAAAACAGTACTTGGCAGTCAATCATTTATAAACAAATATTTATCTACCGAAGCAAGCCCATTTATTTACAAAAGAATTGCAAGCATATTTTTCTGTCGATATAAATGTTTTGATGGCTTATCAAAGATTGATGTATCGTAAACCGTTTAAACCTTTCTCTGCGAAATCCTTTTCATATGATAATTGTATTTACTGCGTGTATAACCGCCTCCCTGGTCGAGGGGTTAGGGTCGATGACTTCTAATCTAGTTACCTCTCTGGCGTGGGTTCGATCCCCGGGAGATGCTTTGGTAGTTTAGCGCGGTGGAAGGTAGTCCAGTACTGGTGTTATTCTCCAGGAACGATGGTTAGGAAACTGCCCGCCTATATGACTGAAATACCGTTGGGAAAAGGCGTGAAATGAAACAAACAAACAAACCAAAATGCGTGTATATATGTTTCATATAATGAAAACTTTTGTGGTATTATTTTAATATCTTTGTAAACCCATTTTCATTGTATATACAATTTTGATACTGCAAAAGATCATATTTTAAATTAATAAAATCAAACTTCATGATACTTTTTAGAATCGAGACATTATACGTTATTGACTTTCTAAAATTAAGGATTCTTTTTGTAATGAAAACATTCTGTTTATTGATTTTTAAATATTAATGAGTCATTACAGAGAGATAAAATTCTATAATGTATCGGTATATACATACGTAATATTTGATTGTTTACTTTTGTTTCTATCTTTTTTTAACTTGATTTGTTTAAACCTTTGATTATTTTTTTTAAACCTTTCATTATATTTGACAAGAAAGCTGATATAATACAAACTCTGTTTTCACCTACCTTTAAACGTTACGAGTGTCATAATATTTTCTTCAAAAGTCGTTCAGACAAAACTAAAGAAGTATTTTCACTTTTATATTAGCGAATATTATTGTTGACAAAATGATAAGAGCATGTTGACAAAAGGCTTATTGTTAATAACTTCCTGTCAAATACGATATATTGATAAGAAAAAAGAGTCCATATGTCAAGGTTGTAAGGCCATAAATAATGAAACCTGTTATTGGTCCACGGACACTTGTTTTAGACAAATCTTTGATTAATCGTCCGAGCAAGCGAGAAGCAAATGATTCATTGGCCAGAATATTCTAATATCATTTAAGATATTCTTTTAACGGTATGATTTGTAACCGAATCGTTTAAAAATGCACTTGCCGCTTAAAAGTATCTGGTATAAACAAAATATAATTTGGTTATACTTTTATTGCTAGTGATTTCTAATTCAAAACAAAAATATTACTTTTAAAACATCTAGCATTCAACACATTATTTATTGTTTGATATAATTATGTAAAATACACATTTCGATATTATGATATTGATTAGACAAACGAATAACGATAAAGTCATCTTGAGCGTTGTCTTATAATTATGTCATTGTAACATTATATGTAATAACAAGCAAAGTATGGCTTTACGCCATAAAATGTAAAATGAAACAAACAAACGTTAAGGTATCATTGTTCAAGGTTACATTTCAACATCATTGTTTCAAACGTACAAGAACTTAATAATTGATATTTGACATTTTGTTTCTAGAAATAGATTATTTCTATATATAAAAGAGGTATTTCAAACACGTATAACATTTAACTGCAATATATACATTATCATCATACTTCATTTGTTTTAAATTAATATTTGTTTTTGTTTTGTTTTCTAATGATAAACATTATTAAACAGAACTACTTTCGCTCATTAAACTAAACTATAATTAATACAAATTTACATAAAGTAAAAGGTGAAATCATTTTTGTCGTTGATTTCGGTTTTCTGTGAAGTAGTCATAAGTTTTTTTGTAATTGTATTATATTTATAAATTTATGCTTTTATACTAATTATAAGATGTATTTAAAAAAAACAATATAACTATAATTGACATGCACATTATGAAAATAAGTTCAACTGTGCGTTTAAAAAAATGTTTTGTAAAGATGTACTAATAATAGGGTCAATGAATTCGATGTGCAAGTATTTATCAAAATGTATAGTATCTTTGTGAAAATAAAATTGACAATATTTATATAATTTCGAATGTCTGATATAAAAGTGAATTCTACCTGAAATAAAGTCTGTGTAACAGTTCCAATTTACAAATCTTAAATGAACTGTTTGTATAGACCACGACAAAATACCACATTTATTGTGTTAATTAAATTCCGCTGTTTATTTAAAAAGCCAATGTCTTACACCATTAAAGCGGCATACCCCCAGATGTGGAAACTATTTTTAAAATTAACTTAGAATAAACCTAAATACGCATACATTTTGAATATATGAAACGTTCAAGTATGCACACGCCTGGGTATTATTTAAAATTTATATGCAGACAATGATATATTTTTTTTTTGCATTAAGTTCAACTCAAGTTCAAACGGAGTAAAATACATTCATTTCTTATCTTCTTGCCCTTTGCATGTATACCAAATGTTTTAAGTGATGTATGCCTTGTATCTTGTTAGTTTATGTAACACACGTTGTGTCCCTTTTGTTTTAAGTCGTCAACGGCATGTTTCCCTTTACCCTTTATTATCCATTTTCATCCCCTGGCCCGCCCTCCGGTCGGTCCACCTTGTCTGTTTCAGTCTTTTGGTTCTAGGCATTCTGCGTGAAGTGAATGCCACCTTTCCGTGTTGATCATTGATTCCCATATTTGATAAAATCACTTAATTTGTATACTATAGAAAATGTAAGTTTTTACAAAAATTACAACAATCTGTAGCCATGTAGCCTAAAAAGATAATTTAGTAAATCATCAAAGGTATTGTAAAATATTGAACGCTTAGCTTTAATAGATGAAAATAACTTCCATGACATGTATGCCTTAAATTATTTTATTGATCTTTATATTATAACTAAAACCATACATAAATATTTTTTATCATGATTCTTGTTCAATTTACAACATTTCTGCGCAATGCTCTTGATCTTTGCATGTTCATCATTCAAGGTGAATCATCTATGATTGTAAATCCAGAATATCAACAAGGAAAATTTGTGTCGAAATGAAAGGAAATAAAAGAAAATACTTGTTAGACCGGATATTAAAACGTCTCCCCTTCAGTTATATATATTGCCGCAAAAGGTTACACTAAAGTATAATTTATGTGGGTTTTATAGCCCATTATTTATTTTGATTGTAATTGGTGGAATTAAGTTCCTCGACTCAAAGATGATGATTGAGTATAAACAAATATCCTTTTAATTTCGATAACGTGGAAAAATGTAAGCACACTGTGACACTATCTCTAAAATGACAAGATCTGCACAAATAAGCATACATTTCTTCCTTACAACGGCCTGACTTGACGGGATTGAACCATTTCGACCAGCTCTTAAATGTGATTATCAGCAATACACATCATATCAGATCGTCGGAATGATATTAACCGGTTTTAAATGTAAAATAAATTGTAAAGAGGGTAATTGTTATTCTATACATATCATATAGAGAATATCAGATGCAATCATATCATGTTATGAGCTTCAATAATAATAATTTAACAGTTGATCTATGTGCACTATACTTTTTTTTATTTTCTATTGAATTGAATGGTATTTATTAAAGGAAATTAAATGAGTTCCAAAATCTGGAAACAAAGTTATCCCTCGGAAGCATTAATCACAACAAAATTACAAGAGAATTGCAGATTCGGTTTGACTGAGTCTGTACGTGAGTAATAATGATTACGTGCAATATCCCTAGCACCGACTTGAGCGGTACTCAATTCTCAACAATCAATAGTGCTGGCATCAATGATTCCGAAGGACCTTTGAAATATAATAACTAAATACCTAACATAGAACATCTGGGCAATTAAAAGAGGACAATTATGGAAAGGATAGTTAAAAAAATACACAAAATGATCGTTATTAGCCCAAGAGCAGCGGCAAATATTTAAAACATATATTTTTAAATAAAATTGGCATTTGTATCGCTCAATAATTTTATTATTTATTGAATTTAATCGCTCTTACTTTAGCTATATACATGTGTGTTATGAATAATATTTCAATGGTTAATTTAAATATTAATATATGAGATTGTAAAGTACAGGCTTCATATTAATCAAACACTTTCATCTTTGCTTAAATATTTGATTTGAGTGATTAAATGATGTTCGTTTCTGACTGAGTATAAAGTTTAGGTCTTGATGATGAAGGGTATGGTTATATAAAAGTGATTTTTAGTCTAGAACTGCTATTTAATCTTGGCTGATCAGTCGTACTCGTTCTCAAAAAAGTATTGTCATTCGTACATCTTTCCGGTTCAACTTCCATCGTATTATTATTTTCACTCTCTTTAATTTGTGTTTCATTGCAGAGGTGGTCCGGCTTTTCCTGGTTTATTCTGGTCGCATATTTTTTTTTGTTCTTCAATTTTTCAATCATTTGTAGAACGTACCATTTTACTTTTCCGACTTATTTTTCAGACATTTTCACCTATCTTTTTTGTGTGCCCTGCTCTCATTCAGTCTTTGGGACCTTGACTTTGCCATAATTATAAAAAAAGATTTGTAAAATTTCCAAATAAAATGTCCATTTGTCACTCCCAGCACAGGAACTTATCAATTGATCATTAAAACTTAATATAAGCCGTTTTGGAAAAAATGATATTTTAACGTATATTATAATACTAATACACAAGATACAAATATTCGCCGGAAAGAGTCCGACAAAGCATTTGAAAGTAATTTTGAATTTAATGATATCTGCATATTTGTTAATACAGCGGTAATTATGGAATCTTCAATGTCGGCCTAAGTGCCATTCCACGAAAAGCGATGTTTTATTTCCTATTGAAAGAATGCATGTGCCCTAAACGGGAAAACAGTAGGCGGAACTAAATGAAACTGTGAAAGGGGGTTTGAGTTTATTACACCTGAATATCTAAGAAAAGACGTCAAAATACCAATTTATAAAGCGTGTGGGGGTTGCTTCATTGAGCGTCGCTTTTCCTTGTTGATCTTGTTTATCATATTTACAGTATTCAAGTAGGAATACTGGATCCACCTAATTTAAACTAGGTCAGATATAAGGAACTAAAAATGCCACACAATTTGTACACACAACAATAATGTCGTGACAAAGATCAAATAGAGAACTGTTTGCCTCATGTCCTTCCTAAAACCTGATTGATTGCTTAAAGGAAATAAACTTATATTCTAAGATTTAACTAACTCATTTCAGGCAAGTTCGCATTAAAAGTATGAAAGCTGTAATTAGTTGTGCTATGTATCCAATGAGCATTCAACAAATAGTTGTTTTCTGTTTAATTGTTATGAAGCAGTATTAAACAACATTTTACAATTACTATTATATCAAACATTATTGAAAAACAAATGAAAAATTCCACGAATGTCAAAATAAATCGTAATAGATGAGGCGGTGATGTTATATGGGAACCATGAATACATGAAATTTGCAGACTCGGTTTGATTGAGTCTGTCCTGAGGTATAAAGAATAAGTGCAACCTTCTCACGCCCCCTAGCACCAGCTGAAGTGGTACTCAATTCTCAAAACTTAATAGTGCTGGCATCAATGATCCCGAAGGACCAGAAAATATAACAAAATAGAAAAATACAGAATCCCTAAAGAAAGTCCAACACGACAAAATTGAAAATGTTGCAGGCTCGGTTTGGTTGAGCCTGTTCATGGACGGTACTGTAAAGTGGTGCAAACGACCGTCCACGCCCCCTAGCTCTGGCTTAAACAGAATTTAACATTTAACACGAGAATGGTGAATTTTTGAATTTAGAAAAATGCGCAGATGTGTTCATACGGCGGTTATCATGGAACCTTCAATGTGACACAATAGGGCCATTCCATGAAAAGCGGCGTATGGTCCCAAAGTAAAAGAATGCTTGTGCCCTTAAAGAGAAAGCAATGGGCGGAAAGTCGTGGTTCAGGCCGATCGTCCATCTATAAATAAACGTACATTATTTTCATGTTAGATGTAAAATACACGTAGTATTGTTATCAGATTTCATGCTTTACTGGTGACAAACGATTTTTTCATTAATAACTGCAGGCTCTTTTGTTCCCGTTCAAATTGATTCAGAGTACAGTCATGACAAAACTTTAATACGTTTCCTTGCCAGAAACTATTTACTATTATTATTCAACTTTTACAACACAGTTACAAACGTGTGCAGTAAGTTCTGCAATTCATTTCCGTATATTTATTAAACAAAAATTTGCTGCGACTAAAATTGCTTCGTGAACACTGCGAAACAAAATGAGAAATAAGATAAACAAAACAATGCGTCGCCCATAGAGAGCTGCCCATGTCCGACATAACCAAGCCACAGCAGCCGGCAGCCCTTGGCACTGAACCAAACACCAAATTGACAGGATGTAACGAAAAGGGGGGGGACACACAATTGGGCATGGGTGAGAATAGAAAGAAAAAGAGATAACTTAACAAAGTAGGATATCACAGAATGTGCAAACATACAAAACATGTAACAAAATACAAGACAAATATCTGAAATATGTACGATTAACACAGAAGGGTACTACCTTAGAACGGTCAGTAGTAATAACACTGTTGGGGAGTTTAAACAGGTTTTAGGCACGCCAAGCCTCATTCTTAGCCCAAATATGTTCCTAGACGAGAAATGTAAAGAAAATATATCCGCAAATTGAAATTCTAACAATTATAATGGTTACATTTGACGAAATTAATAAAACGCATAAATGTTCTTGTACATATATACAAGTAGATACAGCCAAATGGCCAAGGCAGAGCAACAAGGAAACCACCAACAAAGGCCCGACAAAGCAAGACATAAGAATTGTCCATAATGAAATTGTTCACTCGGTCCATCCGAAAACGTAGTATCCAATTAAATAGGTCTTTGTTATTTATCACTATTGAATACATTTCGTAATCATAACAAAAATGTTCCGAAACAAAATATTATGTTGCTATTTGAAGTAGAGTTTTAACCATTTTTGTTATAATTTATTATATGCGCTATTCACTTTTATGACAATGAACCACTTGCTTTTTATACAAGCATTTCGGAAGCATGCCTTTTTAAAATCTGAATATTTTTTGCAGAAGGTATATTTTGGTACACCTTAAATTTGAATAAGTAAAATATTTAAGTAATTTATGATTGTGATTGGTATGTCGAAAAGAGTTGCTAGTAATTAATATTTTACACATGACTGAACGCTCTAACACATATAATTGACTGAGAAATATATGATGCTGCATAAGGTACATCTTCATCTTACTGTGGATAGCTACCGATGTGAAAACAGTTTTGGTGATGACTGTATTACTGTCAAAAAGCACAGTTATGCAGTGTTTTGTACTTAATGGAAGGATAAAAACTATTTTTTCTCACATAAGAGACACAGCTTTGACTGCTTAATACACTTGAGTCGAAACGATAAAGACGCGGACAGACCGTAAGTCAATAAATGAACTCAGTATGATTAAACGCCTAAGCTTCAGAAGAATTATATATCTTATAAGAAAGCAGAACTTTTCCGGGCGTGTTAGATATTACACTGTCCAATAATCTGTCATTACAAAACTTATTTAAACCGACTTTGCAATTTAACTTTATTGATTAATCTATACATTGCATTAAGTCATCTTTATTGTTGTTGCATTTAATTTTCTATTACTTAAACAGTTTTGGTTTTGAAACAATATAAACGTCATTTAACTCTGATGTCAGGGAAAGAATGGGAACAATAACACAGGCTAATATATTTTATTGTTTGTATTCCTTTTTATAGAGAATGCCTTTTAAACTATTCTTAATTTTTATTAAAATAGAATTTATGTCTTTTTCTAATTGATGCTGTTTAATAAATAACAGACATGTTAATATGTATTCCGCTGTCACGATCGTTAATATACTTGATACTCTAAACAAGCTTATAACGGCAAAATGTGTCATCTCTTATTTCTTATACTTTAATATGGGTGAAATGCGGCGCGATGATGTAAGATGGATCCCAGATGATTTATTGTTGAAATTTCACCAAAATTACACATAAGTATAATGTTGTTCAGATTTGTCCCCTGTCATTCAACAACGCTTAATCTTCTTTGCATTCACTGTATTTCTTGTGCTGTTTTGTGTTTAAAATATGTCAGTACAAATTGATCTGTTACAAAACATAAATAGAAACAATTATACAATCCATGTTTTACCATACAAACGGAAATCAAATTAAATTACAAACCTTAAAGCGATTTTAATAATATAACTAAGATAACGGCTTATATTCAACTAGACCGAATATAAGGTTTAACGTAGATTGATCTTATAAAACATACGCAAATAAACGTTTATTTGCCATGTTCTGTGCCATTTTTTAAATAAAATAATAATGATATGTGTCTGCGTATTTATTTTTATTTTTTTTGCATCAACATTGAGACAAATTGTAGGCTCCAGTATGCATGGCTTTGTTTATTAACGCACATGTCTGAAGACTCCAGAAATTAACAACATCATCCCTTATAAGGAACAAGTTGTTGTTGAAATTTGGTATACGAGAAGCTAAGATTAGAGTATTTAAGAAGACGGAACGTCTCAATTCCAGTTCTAGAAAAGTAATATAAATGTCAAAGTTTCGCTGGAGATACATGTATATGCAGCTAGCATGGTATCTATTTTGAGAATGGTAATTTGTAACTGCCAGAATGTCTTTGTCCTTCATGATCTCATTTCCTGATACAGTGCGGATATTGATCATGTTTACAATTACATTTATCAATTCCTCATTTGTGTCAACAAAGGGATTTGTGATGTTAAACAAGAAATCTTGTATTTGCTTTAACTAAAGATATTAACAATCTGATTAAATTATAAGAAGATACAGAATATGATGTTTAATTAGATTTTTTTTTAATGTTCTACTTTTTTGCCTAATCAATTAGTGGACCGTTTTACTTTAAAACATCAAAATGCCTGACCTGTTTGTTTTAACTGATATGCCAAGCTTAAGTCAATCCTTTTTTGCTTAACTGTTTGCAATATCGATCCCTTTTACAATTAAATCATTATTAATCTTTCTTTATTAAACTAATCTATTCAAAAGTCATATGATGCTAAAGTAAATTGTTGATACCTTTTGTATTTTGTTAATTCTTCACATTTTTAAATTGGTAGGACGTAAATTGTGTTTACTTCTTTATGAAAGACGCTTTGATATCTTGATACTGTGGATTTCAGATTTCACTTTGTTGAAAGAAACAAAAACTTGACAAATGTCATTGCACATCAAATAAAACAGACGCAACGAACAAGAAAATGAGATTTTGATGATAAATTCAATCTAGCAGTTACTGTAACAAAATGGATGGTTTGAAACGGCAAATGTCGTTACAGAATGTGCGCTTTGCAAATATGAAAGTATTAGGAAAGAAATGAAATAACTCTTTAACATGCAAAATGTGTTTTTTTTTTTGTTTCATTTCAGGACTGAAAAATAAGAATATGATTTAAGGATTAAATACCATTTGATTTTTTCTAAATTATCTGATTATCTGAAACTAAAAATCGTTTAAACGCGTTAAACTTAAATCTGCCTCTCTAAATAAACAACTTACTTCTATAAAAGTAAATGCCTTGGTAATTATATAATTTCGTTCGTTATAGGCGCCCCAGTTGATCTATGTATGAATTTCAAATTTAAGTGATCAGACTATTGTACCTAAGAATAGCTTTTTAAAAAATGTTTATATCTTTCTATTGTCTGTTTAAACTGTCAAAAGTCGGAGGCATTCAACTTTAAACTATACTAGCTACCTTATATAATTATGATATAGTAATTGTTTTATAATAAAGTGTATCCAATGTGATGAATTAATATCTAAAATGAAATTAAACGTTAAGACAATCATGCATATCACTAAAAGGGGGTCATACTCATTATCATAATAAAGTAATCGGTACAATTGATAATCTGTACATTATGAGTATGTATGACGAAGCACGAACATTTTTGATAAACTTCTAAAATGCTCGAAGATTTGAAAGGGAGCAAGTACAATGAATAATCTGTGAACATGGTATTTTATCAAAGGAGGTAATAAGCCTATGTTGGAATTTAACATGATTACGGTATTTTAGATGATGATAAGTTTTCTTATCGAATTTCAACATTCATTTACTTTTCCAAAGCAATAATCATTTAGCGCTTTAAGTATTTTTAACCAAATGAATTATTTATAGAGATAAAAATCAAATATCCAGCAATATTTCAAATTTCATTTTTTAGCATTTACACTTAGATAACTTTGTAGTAACTGAACTTTTGAAGTCTGAATACCCATGCATAATTTAAACAATCCACTCCGTTGAAGCGAACTAGCTTGAAATGTTATATCACAGCATCACCAGATTAATTATTGATCTGCTGTCTATATGTAACCACCACCATATATCTATCATTCTAGTAATTAAAGGCCATTGATTCATTTACAATTAGATGTGAAGGTTATCAGGTCTTTACAACAATGAATAAATCAGTATTTACACAATAAATGGTCAGAGATGCGCTGCCTACAAAGTATTTCATCAAAGCAATCCCTTTGCGACACGGTGTACACAAGCATGTAATAGATCTATTAGTAAGGGAGACCTATTGTTATCTTTGAATATTATAGAGATTTACTTAATGAGATTTTCCCTACGTGTATTTGAAAAAAAATGTATATTAGCTCCAGCAAAAAAACCAAAACGTAAATAAACAAAATAGCGGGGGTACTCGTTCTATAACAACTATTGCAACCTGTGTAAGAATATATTTAAAGTAAATCTTATAAATATTTAAGAAATATTTAAACATAAAGATACCGATGGAACTTTGATGTGATTAATCCGTAGTTGACTTTGTGTAAGTCAGTCATTTATTATTATTATTATTATTATTATTAAATTGCAACTAGATTGCTGTAAACCAGTATTTAAATGATATATAAAAATAAAATATAGAAGGAAAAAAAGATTCCTTTATGATAGCTCAACACGGCAAAATTAAATATGTATAGCCTCGGTTTGATTGAGCCTGTTCATGGACGATAGTGAGTCTGTTCATGGACGGTACTGGTAAGTGCAAGTTACCGTCCACGCCCCCTAGCACCGGCTTTAGGAGAATTCAACATTTAACATGATCTGGTAGAATCTGGAATTTTGAAACATCCGCAGATATGTTCACATGGCGGTCATCATTGAACCTTCAATGCGGCATTTAAGTGCCATTCCATGAAAAGCGGCATATGGTCCACAAGTAAGAAATGCGTGTGCCCTAAACGAGAAAACAATGGGCGGAACTGAATAAAATTAAATTTTGAAAGGGGTTCAGAGGTTATGCAGCCAGCAGCCAGCATATCACAAATATGATGTCAAAAGACAAATTTAAACAGAAGGCCACAAGTGAGGAATATTGGTACCACCAAACAAGAAAATAGCCGAATAAAATGAACTAAAATACCACAAGCACAACAATAATGTCGTGCTGAACGATCTTTAAGGATCGAAAATATAACATCCTTGATTGAATGTACGGGGCGACATTTTACTGCCTCCACACGGCATAAACAACGCTGATGTGGCGATAAATTGAGGGAAATTAAGAATTCCCAAGGAAAGCCCAACACGGCAAAATTGAAAATATTGCAGGCTCGGTTTGATTGAGCCTGTTTGTATAATGATCCTGTAATGATTTTAAAACAATCTTTCTTTTCTTTACGTTTTTAGTATTGTAAAATTACAATGTTGGTTATATTTGCAGTTCATTGATTGTGTTTTATTACGGGGAAGGTAATTTGTAACTGTCACATTACATTTGCCATTCAATATCTCATTTTCCCAGTGCAGTGTCTACACTGAACATGTCGGTAATTACATTTATCAAATGCCCTGTCAACAACATTAAGTTTGTTGTATATATAAAATACGCATTCAATGATCAAAAATGATTCATAAATTTGCTACTCATTGGGGTGAAAAGACATGTCTTCAGAACAGACAAATCATTTCCTAAATATTTAGAAACTATTTTCAATGCATCGTTGGATTTTGCCAAGAAACATATGACGAGATACATTATATTATCTCTTCTAACAATGTATGAGCTCTGTAATCAATGTAAATGTGATTTCAGAAGAAAATGAAGGAAATAGAATGAATAAAAAGCTGGGGTAAAGACTGATAATATAACTAGTACTTCGTTTTAAAAATACTATTGAAAATACAATGTTCATCTGTAAAAGATGTTTTTTGTTATTTTTTCCAAAACAATCGTGTTTTATCAGGAAGTTATAAATAAGCGATGAATTTAACATACATATGTTATAAGCATACAACTGTAACATATTCATATACCATTTTGTGAAACAAAACAGATTAAGGTTTAGAATTAATCACAGATGTCATGTATTATATTTAACAGAGCTAATTTATTTCTTGTGCATATGTACATTCATAACATCTAAAATGATACTGTCGTTATTTTCAATTTAAGGACCTTACATTGTAAAATGCCAGCAAATAGTTATTTATACATAAATCATAAAAAATACTATGAAATGTAACAAACCGTGATATATCAACATGACATATGATATGTTTTATGAAGTCTAAACCAACATACCTTAATCTGATATAGAATATTTCAGAGGGGTTGACTACTCAAATATTTGTTAAAAATGTTAATGTCAAATATGTATTACGGTAAAATTATTATTCTTAAACGTCATTTTAGTGAGACGTTTAACTTTAAATTTTAATGTACACTCCCTTCCCCCTTCACACCCTTTCTTCATTTCTTTCTTCCTTAATACTAGAATACGCCAACCTATTAATGCTCCATGTGTTTGAAACGATGGTACAAGTAATTAAAATTTTTATAAGTATCGCTTTAAAAAATATAATTCGGTGTCTATTTGTTCCTGCATATCAGATGAAAAGCATGTCGTATCGGTATGTCGGACTGCACCTTTATAAATGCTAGAAATTGTGTTTCATTAATGTGTTCACATGGCAGAAAACTTTCAATCAATTTGAATTTACAAAATCTAAAGTCATGCTAATTTATATGAATTGCCGCTATTCAGTGTTGATACAGTAATAGTCTAGTGAATAGTCGTTATTTTCTTATTTTGCAGACCTCGTAAATCTATTTAACGATTCACGGGAAATTTTCCGTAAATTATATATCCAATTGGGCAGTGTGCACTGTGTAAAGACATATTTTTTTCATTCTACAACAATTGTATCTTTAGATAGGATGATACACACGCAAATGCTTTATTAATGCTGGATATCACATGGAACAGATTATGCACTTTTCTATCATTTACGTAACTAGGTCTATTGTATTTGCAATTCTTCATGTCTTTAAAACGAGATATATTAACTGGCATATTAGTAATATTTGTTTTGTTGATATATGTCACTTCTTGCCTTTTTTAAAAAAAATTGTTATCATGATCAATATTGTTTGGGTTATCACACTGCAATTCTTTAACAATATAATCACTGGGTCCTTACGCGAGCAACGAAAAATGTTCCACAACGAATGCATGTGAAGGTTGCACTCCGAAAATTTGTTTACATTTCTCGGTCAGATGCGCGTGTCCTGATTTCTGAGATGTGCTGCTTATGTTTCCAAGGTTTATGGATTGTCCTAAGAGCAACTTTTGTGTAAAAAGTGCTATAATGGTAAATATCTATTATCATTGATTTGTTTGTTTTATATATCGAACGTTTAACAGTCATATTATGCAAAATAAACATGTGTCATGCTTTTTGTTCCTTGATGTTGGAAATATGTAAAGAAATTTCTATGCTCTGAAAACTAATAAAAATTTGTTTTCGCCCATCAAAATGGGTAGGTTTATCACAGAGTACGTGTATGTTGCTCAACGAAAACAGTTTTCATGAGGACGTAAATCAACGAAAACATTTCATATTTCAGGAGCCTGGCCATGTATTTCAAGCAGCAATACGCCACGGAGCTTATGAACACCAAGATGACTACATTCCCTACACGATTGAGCCAGAAGGGCTTATAAAGTGCCTTATAAGCAAAGAGTGTAAGAACATTTAAAGTATTTGCCCGAGATGTTTCACCAAAGGCAGAATGAAATAAGTGGTATATTATTGATTTCTATGTCTTATTCATTTGGCATTCCTAAACAACAAATAAATAATTTTAATTCGCAAATATCACAAATATTTCCACATTGCAAAATTAACCACCTATAGAGTAGTATATTACAATAAGAAAGCATCAACAATGTTCCAAGAAATGTAAGGCTTATAGTAGTGTATACTCTATGAATGTTGTCATGGTTTTCCTTAGTAAAGCGTAAGTTTAAAACTTTTCAGCACATTAACATGATTAAGACATGTCCAAGAAATATTAACTTGAAAACACCGTTAAAAGTATTCAATCCTTTATATTTATAAGCCGTCCAACTCTAACAGATTTCGTTTTCGTTTAGGAACATGCACAAAAATACTTAAATCGAAGCGTTTACCCTTTACTGTTTGTTTAAAATTGTTTTAGGAAATAAAACATGATTGTCTGTGCGAAAGTATATTTACATCGGATTGTTCTGTTTATATCAGCCAAAATGATCTCCCAATAAAATCAAGCATCACGGAATTACCATCAAGGGTCCTAACATGGCACCAAAACCAAGAGATGACACAATTTTTAAGCACAATTTCGCCGCAATTAAGACGCATAGTCTTCTATGTATAACTTCTACTACCTTTCACGAGATGTTTGAAGCAAATCAGAACTGTTTTCATAAAATGCTTTTTCCAACATTGACAAGCTTGTGTAATTAGCAAAGTTCTGACGGAAAACCTGGTTTGTTTGTACAGAACATTATTAGTCATCCTGTTTTTGATCATAACGATTTGTTTTTTGTTTTTGTTTTTTTTATTAATAATTGCGACTTATCATACTTAAAAAACTGTCCAGTATTTAAGATCACATACATTTAAATTTAAAGACAATTTCAAACTGATCAATTTGAGACTGTTCTTTACAATTTTTAGCGGACTTTCTTAGTCGTCGCTAGGGGGAAGGGAGTAATGTTACACTTTTTTATTATCCCCATGTACAGACTCAATTAAACCGAGTCTGCAATTTTCATGTAATTCTGTTGTGATTTATGCTTCCGAGGGATCACATTTCTCCGCACTTTCTTACAGCTATTACAATATGTTATTTCATTTATATCCTTATAAAAAAGTCAAATGAAAATGTAACAAATGTCGCGTATGCATGGGCATGTTTGGCAATTGTGCACAATCTGATAATGTTGCGATTTAAAGTGTCTTTGAAATTAGCAAAGTATTGATTATGTAATCCTTATTCTCATCAAACATCATGCTGTTGACAGAAATGAGCATTTGATAAATATAATTACCAACATTTTCAGTGTAATCACTGGACTGTATAATGTAATATTGAATGGCAAATGTGATGTAACAGTAGCAAATTATCTGTCTCTAAATAAAACAAAACGGAAAAGCGTGGGTTATGAACAGCAAATGCCATAAGCTCCGTCGTTTACACAATTTAAAAAGAAAATCTATTTATGAACAAACTATCATCGAGGAAAAATGTAACAAAGCAAAAGCTAGTTAACAAAAACTAAATTTGGTCTGCATTCTTTAGTTATCTTATTCTATTTGTAGTAATGAAAACGTGGTAAGTGACTTTCGTAGTTTTATTGACACGAGTATTTTACGTACTTTAAGAAGAAAAAAAAAACATTTGTTCTTTCCCGAACTACTCGTTTTGAGTAGGTTACTCGGAACAGCTAAGTTTATCATTTAATATGGTTTCGGTACGCTTAAAGGTAACGTACTATGCACTAAAGATTACTTTCATCATTCGGCTTATTTATTGGTTGAGGTTGTTGACTTCAAGCCACAGGCTCCTTGCCGCTGTAATTTAAATAAAAAATCCCTAAAGAAAGCCCAACACGGCTTAAGCAGAATTCAACATTTATTTTTAGGTGAAACCTACCAGAAACATGAAATATGAGAAAGCTATCAAACTAGCTCACGGCAGGTTGGTTATACTACACAGGTTCTTGCCCGTGCTTTTATAAATGTTGCAAAAATTGAGAACATTGTAGTAATTAAATATTTTACCCATGTAATTCAGGATGATATTCCTAGCAATATTTCTTAAAAGAAAATGATAATTTTGAAATCGTCACAAATGCAGACTTAGACGTGTTAAAATAGTCGGAAATAGAAAACCACCCCCATTTTTATAATGAGTAATGAGTATTCAAATATTCTTATATTTGGGATACAAAGTTAAATCAGATCAAAACAAACATTAAAAAGTTGATTGTAAGTTTATTATATATGTATCATGTTCATATATTGTAATTTATTTGTTATATGAAATGATATATTTATATACGATAAAAAGATATATTTATCATCTAACTTTCCGCTTTCGAACTGGGGAAAACAATTAGTTAAGATCAGAAAACACAATGTCATTGATGGGAAACAATTCTGATAGAGCAACACTTTGAACTTTTTACTAGTGAGTTGATAAATCATATTAATATAATGTTTACAGTTTATGATGTATGGACGGGTTTGATGTAGAATCATCGCTAAACCAACTAAAATTAGCAGCGAAATATTTATTTCCGGAACATTTTATTCTGTTTGCTGCATGTATATTAATTACATGAAATATTTCAAGAAACGATCATTAGGTTAATAAAACAACATTAAAAACAAATTCATTAGAAATATCGTATACATTAAAACTGTGTACAAAACACTTTTTATAAAACTTTTCCGACACATGCCGTGTTATCGCGGTATACCGTAGCTGAGATAAGTGATTAAAACAACAAAAACGTTTCTTGTAGCAAAATGTTCACTACTCGGTGTTCCAAATTATGAAATATGGCTTTTGAATGTCATTTTCTTACATAACCAAGCGAGTGAAGATAGCAGGTTATAATTGAAGTTTGATAAAAAACCTAACACTACATCTTAGTTTTTGTTATTTATAGGCATTTATTGTTTGTTTCACGTTGAATTAAACTGTAATACCGTAGGCAACATTTCTTACGTACGAACAGGTACAAAAAAAATACATTTATATTGTGTTGTTCTAAGAAACGAAAACAACCTTTAGGCTCACGTCTTAATAATTAAAAAGAAAAATGGATTTTAAAAGAAACCTTTGCACGAAAGTACATTCTGTGTACTTTATAAGAAATATGTTTGCTTGAATTCTGTAATTATCATGTTTTTTCTTTGTTGACCTGCTGGGCTTCTTACTGTGTTACTGTTATTCGTTGGTACTTTCTTTGAATTCCTCCTGTTCGGTGTGTTTTTTTTTTAATCTTTGATCGAGCAAATGTGAAAGAGTACCCAATATAAATGCTTCGTTCTAGTTTGTTTTTTTATACTCATGTACTAAACCACTGTTATAGTTTGCATTTGTTAAAAGTATGAAATGATTAGATGGATTTCAGTCGAACAAGCAATACTTATTCAAAATCAGGCAAATGTAGTACCGTCGTATTTTGTCAGAAGAAATGAAATAAAAACTATCATAGTTGTATTATGAGCTTTTACAAAAGTGAGAAGTCAAATTAGTTTACAAACATCTTACTGGTAATAGCAGTTATCCAACGTTTTGTGTTTTTTAGCATCAGGCAGAAACAAACAAAAACAGATTGTTATAAATAAAAGTTTTAATTCGATACGGTCCTTGTTATAAAAAACATGTTTTGACAAAGAATTATTTCTAGCCAAAGAAACGAAAATAAGATTTTATCAATTAAAATGTTGTTTGGTGTCAAACACAAAATGCATTAAATTCTATTAAATACGATTTGCTAGTATATATTGCTTAAAACAAGATTGAAAGTTTGTAAATTTGTCCAAATATGCTCTCTTATGCTTGCATGGACGAACTCTCAATAACATTATATGCCTATTTTTCAATTCAATTATATGTTAGCTTTTATATTTAATTACCTTTTATAAACTTATATCATTAAGTGGTACAGGATATTGTAAAAACATGATGAAACGATCTTGTCAATTGTATAGTTTATTTCAAATGACAGCACATGGAAGATACTTTTTAATCGTATGATATGACTCAGTTGAGAAACGCTAAAGATGTGTAATATAAAGAAATAACAAATAATTACATGTCGTTTTAAAAAAAAGACGTCATGCAATAAAACATTTACTTAAAACAACTAAAATGTCGGAAAATTTGATAGCACATCTATAATATTAATCAACTTTTCATAGTGGTAGTTCTCAAGATACTGTGGTTTGATAAATAACTTCTTCTTGGTCATAAATCTTTCTTCTTACGCAATGACATATCCAAGATATTTTCCTAGCGTTACATGACTTTTGCCATTCTTTTCATTTAATCTGTAAGTTCTAGAATTGACTGAAAAACGCTATCTTACTAAAACTCTACATCACTTCGGAATTTAACAATAATAAAGGCTTTACTATATTTAGTCATTTATTAAGAAGTACACTTACATGACTTTCCTTTGATAATATATATACACTGATTATTTTCTTTCATTTAAGGTATTCTGTACTAATTTGTTTTGCGATTTAATAAACATTACGTTTATAATCCACAGATAGCGATAAAAATGATGTTTTTACTTTATCTATGTACTAGTACATTATCTGTGTACATGTAAGTTTAGAGAAAGTGCACTGCAATAGTTAATATGATAATATGCTATTATATATATAATATGTTAACAACGACCAACGAACATTAAAGACGATTCTCAATCGATTAACTGCAGTCTATGCATCGCTTAAGCAGGAAAGGGGGCTTTGACCCCTGGAGTTGCATTAATTTTGAAACACCCGAAATTACCTAGAATCAGACATGTCATAACATTTTCAGGCGAACGTGAAATTTAGTTTAAAATGTTCCAAATATATTTAATGAAAAGAAAAACAAAGGTTTATCAAATATTCGGAACTTATAAAAGTTTTAATAAAGACATGTTATAGGTATGTTCAAATTTATTATCCTTTGCTCAACAAAAAAAAAAATTTTGATAAAGTTAGAGACGTTTCCTATAGTTTCTCTTTTTATTAAAAGAGGCAAAGAAGGGAAGCTTAAAAAACTAGTCAACAGAATTTTATTTTAAACTTCGCATGATTCAAGAGAATCATTATAGTTGAAACAATTTTGGTTGTATCTAGATTCGTATTATTTTATTCCACGTTATGTTACGAAATATGCTGAAATGATAGGACAGGTTTTATTCTTTTGTTGTTTATGCGAAATGATAAACATTTTTTTTCGAAGAAAATTTCAGTGTGTGTACTCATTAAAGCTTAGCAAAATGTATGTTAGATAAATTGTTTAAGAATGACTTTAACTTAGATAAGATATAGGTATGTCTATTTTGAGTTGTCTGATCTTGAAAATGACCTAAAAAGTAAACACAAACTCATTTCAGGGACAGGTGAATAAATATGACCGTGAACATTAGGTTCATTTCTTAATTGTTTTCATTTATGACTTTCTTAAATCATTTAATGTTTTTAAAATATCTGCTTTCCCTTTTTAAAATTTCATGTTTTGCCTTTGTAAGAAATTACGAAATTATGAAAATGATTTTTAAGACGTAAACAGGTACAAACTTTAAATAATAACAATACTTTTGCCAGTATTTGTCATCTTGTGGATATTCGCAAACATATAAATTAAAATGGTTTTGTACAAGCCATCAGAAAAGTTGATACTTAATTGATTTATAATTTAATTCATTGAAAAATATAAAATCGTACTAGTGTTATAAATTATTTTCCGCCCAAAAACTTTAATTACATAACAAAACTATTGGAAATTCAATGAAGGTAGTTGGAAACTCCTTTTGCAAGTTAAGACTAGCAATTGTTCAAAAATATAATTTTGCAATCAATTTTTCCAGTTTGAGCAATGAGATATTTCTTTCATAACTTTCATTGTTGCATGATAAATTGATTTCGAGGCAGAATAACGTTATCACGCGTTGCAGATTGAACATTGATTGATTCAATGTCTTTTTAGTTTTCATCACGATCATGGTTTAAAGAACGCTTGCACGTTTTCTGTAATCCATATTACACAATGAAACACACGCTGCTTTAACGAAAATTGAAAATGAAGTTTAAGAATCAAACTTGAAACATGGAAAGCATTCATGATTATAACGTGCTTTTAACAAAAGGTGTATTACAATAGCTACGATGGGACCAGGTGTCTTAATTAGAATCGTACAAAGCACATGTTTTAAATGTTTAACACGTTGTACAAAAACGAATGAAAAATTAAAAAGAGTGGCATATACTAGTATACGCAACACTTTTGATAAACCAACGTTAATAGTAATGGAAAATTACCTAATCAAGACATTCTATATTATCAATGTATAACGCTTTTGAAGTACAAAAAGGCTATCACGGTATTAAAAATATATTTTTAACAATTTTGAATTAATATAATTATAAAATGCTACACCGCTCTCGCCAATTAATTATTTTTAATGTGCTCACATATTCAACAGTTTTCTGTATGCCCTGTTCTTTCCTTGGATTCATAATATTTCAAACAACTAGCGTGCAGACATGATTATGACATATTGAACGATACGACAGGAAATTTGTATTACAAAAAGTCTTAATGACCAGCATTCGGCATGTTAATTTACGTCGTCTCAAGCAATGTCTAATTATTTTGATAGACAGCAATCAATTTGTTGTAGAAAATTGTAGGATTTGTACTCTTCTGTGGATAACGTTCCATCAAGTTTTTTTAATAGTCTTGGCTGCCTTGAAAAAAATCAAATCTGTAAGGACACTTTTCACGTCTAGAAACATGGCGAACATTTTTTCAAACTGATAACCATTCATGTTGCATGGTTTTTAGTTACATAATTATGTTTTTATACATGTTGCCAATCGCATATTGTCATAACCACGTATAATAAATGCATTTTCGTAAAAAAGCAACAACAGAAAGACCAAAACAGAAAAAAAAATACTCTAAATAAATTACAATGCATATACATTATCGTTCGACCATGCATGTGAAATATCTATAATTATTTAATATAATTATTAAATATAAAATTATTGAATGGATAATTTATTATTAAATTAAAACAATAAAAATAATGTGAATATTTATCAAACAAAATACAAACACGATCTGAACTCAATGTTCTGTACTGTATAAATGATTTGCTAAGTATTTTGCATACAAATTTCTATTTTTCGAACTCTTATTTATAGATAAAGTACTCATAAAGTGAAGTAAATGTAAGATTATGAATGTGTATTTATAAACTTTTCATTTCTCTTATTAATTATATATCTATTTAATTTATTTATTAATTTAGCTTATTTATTTCCCAATTTTTAATCGTTTCAGTAAGTAAAGGAATATCATATATAATTTGTAACGTTGCTCTTTCGTTCAAACTCGGAAACATTCTTTGATAATCAATCTGTTTTGTGACGCATTAAGTAAGGTAGAACATCGTTGGCAAATCAAAATTCATTGTCTAGAATTATTCATATTTTTTTAAGTTCAATCGAACAGATTAATTCAATATCTGTTGTTTATAAAAATCAATTATTGTTTTGTCAATGATTACTTTTATTAAAACTCGAAGTCAGCATATTTGTACTACCGAGCATTAGTAAACAAACTGGCTTAGTGTTTCTAATGTGAATATTACCCATGACAGTTCTTAGTTTGCACAGGCATTTGAGTAATTGAAGGACAAATCTCAACGGACAAGTCTGTGCAATATCATTATTGTTTTTGTATCATTGAACACTACATTCCAGATATAAAGATATATATAAGTAAGGACGTTATTACTTATATATTTTAGTGTAACATGCAATAACATGACATAAAAATGGAACATACAAAGTGGCACATGTCATTCCATGGAAAGCGGCGTATGATCCCCAAATTAAAGGATGTGTGAGCCATAAACGAGAAAACAAAGGTCGGAAATAAATAAACAGGAATTTTGAAAGGGCATCAGAGGTTATGAAGTCTGCATAAATTGTGTTATCATTTATATCAATTATGAGACATAATTGATATTGATCATCACACAAGTACATTACTCTTGCAAATCATAATGACGAATGCATTTCAAACTGAAACCATTGTTTCGTAAATATACATGCGTATATTTGTTATTTTTGTTTATGCTTTTTTATTATCATTTTAACAATCATTTTTCTGTTCTATTTCATGTCTATATATCTATCACTGATAAGGCTTACATTCACGGTATCTGAATAAATAATTATTTAGAACAATTACCAATATTCGCAAAACGTCAGTGCTCCGTGACATTTTATTGATCTAAAGGCAGTCACAATTACATTTTGAAGACCACCGAACACAGCACTATTAATATTGTTTATGGACGACAGTGGTTTAAGCAGAAAGATATGTTTATACAACGAAGATACCGGAGTATTCATGGTAACATATTCTAGCCTTAAATGAAAAACGGTGCATTTTCCCAACATACAGAACTCATACGCGAAAAATTGTCGGAACAAATCAAGATGAAGTTGACGGGAAATGAGGTACTAAACACATTACATTACAAACAGCCGTATCAAAGCAAAACTTTAGATGTGATACAGTTTTCATGTATGACTATTAGACCAACGTGTAAGATACCATTGGCATAATTCTTGTAGTTAAAAAGTGTGTGAAAACATCAGGCGGAGAAAAACAAAAGAAAACTAAAAACATTTCCTCAAATTATTCCAGTATGAGCCAAGTTGATATTTTAATATTTACACTGTTTTTCTGTAAGTAATTGGACGGCTTTTCCGGCTTGATATTAAAAGTCTTACTTTATCTTTTTTTATTTTTGAAATTAATAAATGCTTTCAATTCAATCTTATATTTTATGATCAATCTTGTTATATTTGTCTTCAAAGTGTCGCCTGCATTACGATAATAGACGTTTTTTGCCCGGTAAAGATGATACGAGGGGTTATCTAAATATTCGTGGACATTCTTTGTGCGTACAAACAAGAACAGAATGATTCACTTCATGAGAGCATTTACTCATGAAGTGAGAGCATTTACTATGTGTAAAAGTAAAAATGTGTAAACGCTTTATCTAATGAACGAATATATTTATAGTTTCCAAATGAAACTTGCTTTTTTTACAAAAACTAAAAAGATATATATAACCTTGGCGAAATTTTATTATTTACAAAAGTGGTAAATTACAGAAACCCTTGTTAACACCACATGTTATTTACTGACGAAGGCGTTCGAAAAAAAAAACGCGATATATTTCAAGCATTACGGAGTTACTTAAGAACATTAAAATGTAACTAACCTAGGACATAATGTCAAGCCAAAATGTTTCAGAATAATAAAAAACGTAATAATATCATTAAATTACTCTGTTAACACTTCATCAAATAACAAATAAGTCATACAAATAATTTTGTCAAAGTATTACAGACCTTCCAGTATGGAAAAATTCCCCTCAAACTATGATACTCCATATTGTTTATAGTCCCTTTATTTCTTTATTTTAAATAACCATTAATGTATGATTTTTTTTCAACATTTTAAAGTGAGCAGAGCAGCATACATTTTTGAAGATAAAAAACGCATTAACTAAAATATTCCTAGTTTGAAAATAGCCAATGATTGTATATAAAGACAACACATACATACATGTATAAGTTATTGAATAAAAACATCAACATTTGTTATTCTTTCAATTCCTACCACTTTCACAGACAGCAATAGTTAAAACAAAATATTAGATTCACCACATGTAATTATTGTAATTATTTATTGCACAATTACATATTTCGGTATAAGATATTTTCTTTCATTAAACTTTTAATGCTAGATTTATGTTAACAATTAATTTATTTTGTGCATTTGAGTGATTGCAACAGAAGGTCGTTTTACAAACATCATTTCAATGTTGAACCATTCATAAACTCGTAGTGTAATATGAAATGAAATATAACATAACCACGCTGTATATTGTTTATTGCAATACTAAGAAATAAGAAAGAAAACATCACTTTTTGAATAGTCAGTATCAATGCATACCATGCTTGGTAATGATTTGTTTTATGCCTAAGTGCGACAGCCCAATTTCGAGTTTTCAATTTATTACATAATCATATAAATGATTCTCAATATAACTTAAAAATAATAATAAGAGTTACTGTTAAATTGACTATTGGCTCGCACGTATCAAATTAAATTATAGTCTACGCTATTGTTGTATCTGATTGTAAATTGGATTTGTCAGACGATGACAGTTGTTAATAACTAGCTTAATGAAGACGCAAATTACAAAATTTGTAAGAATTATCCCTAGTATATTCGATTTTATGACAATCAGGACAGACATAGGATCTCATAAAACAATCGGTTCTTTTATTAACAAATGATTCATATGAACCTCTAGTTCGGGCATGATCAGAATCTTTTTATTCATCTCGATGTAATCCTTTTAATAGTAAATAATTTCTGCTGTGTGATAAAATGTATTGAAATTAGCTAAAAAAGATTTCAGGTGTTAAAGATAATAAGTGATTGACAATCGATCTCAGCTTTTATCTTCACAATTTTTACCAGTATTGTTTTAAGTACATGACAAGAGAGTGGCAACAAAGTAACTAAATTCATTGAACAAATTGCCTGTTTGTTTGGGTTTTTTAAGTTATTATAGTCAGCATGCTTTGTAATTTTCTATACTATATTGACATGAAACCTGTATTTTGCGTGTAGACATGGTGTAGATTAAGATAAATTATACACAACAATGAAAATAATTGTAAAGTATTGAGCCAAAATAAATAACATTAAGCATTTTAACGAAAGACCGTCTTAAGTCAATAATTTGCACTGACATGTCTTGAACTCGAAAACGTCAGGTACACTATTGGTGATATATGTATTAACTTTAAAATAAAATGATAAAACACAGAAGAGGGTAATTACTACAGTGACGTGTGCTTGCGTGCGTGTGTGTGTCATTGATAGAAACAGTTCTGGCTAAATATATTAATTTGAATATATTATTTCTTCAATCACCTATCAGCATTATTAAAGAATCAATGTTAAGCTGTTATAATAACGATATTTGAAGTTCCTCGTAACTTTTTCAAAATCCCTACTGCAGTCAAGCCTGTGAACAAATGTCAACCTAAGAAAAAGACAAGACAATTCTTTATTATAGAGAATAGGTCTTCATTTGAAAGTTGTTTATTGTATCTTATCAACAAGTAGTCTACATTTAGAGATGGTAATTTCCTGTCCGATCTGAATACACAGTTAGCATGTTAATCAGGCTAGGAGAGATAAATATGTTAAAACAATAAGAAAGTTTTACGCATGCGAGTGTAGAATGTGCACAATAGGTAGTAAATTGTACATGACAAAACCTTATGTAGAAGGAACGTTAATCTGACAGTAAAAACATTATCATTGCATCAATAAAGGAGAAGAACAGTAAAAGCAATGTCCACAAAGAGCAGAAATTAAAGTAATTGCTTGACATATCCGGCATGACAGTCAAGTTTCTATATTTACACCATTTATTATCAGGAAACAGTCATTTAAATTTATTAAGGAACGTAAGGAGATTAAAGAATACTTTTTGAACTCAATGTTGTGAGACGTTTAAAACAATATCCTGTATGTGATATGAACATTGTTAAAGAAAATAATTCATTTTTGCCAAATGAAGCTCAAATAGTAACAATCTTTGAAAGATTTTGAAACAAAAACATAAGGCAATGCGCATTTATTCATAATTAATGAAAGCTCTTTCTATACACTCCCGTTCATCTTATTTGTTTCTTTTTGCTGTTGTTGTTACTTTTCTTTTTATTTTTCACCAGACACAAACATTATTTTATTTTAGGACCATTACACAATAAGCATGTGGTATTAAAGTTATGACTTACTAAATAACAATTGAATTGTAGAGTTGATATCAGTCTAGGTTTCGGATATGATATTCTATAAATTAACACCTAATTTCTGAATGATGTGACTGGTTTTAATGTTACCAAGTATAGAAATAACACAATTAATTGAAGGTCAAATCCAAAATCATCTAAAGTTAAAACTAAAGTTAGTATAGTGTAAGTTGTTTAAACCTTGCAATATTTAAAGATTGTTAAATATTGAGTTAAGCTATTAATGAGGATCTTTAAGTGCACTTGGAATTTTTATATGTGCTTTTTCAAGATGTAGGTGATAAAGGTAATCTATTTGCACGATCTTGAGCAAGATTGTCTGATTATTGAGGGATCTTTTATGTGCACTTGGTTTTTATGATAAGTGGCTTTTTCAAGATGTAGGTGATAAGGTAATATTTTTGCACGATCTTGAGCAAAGATTGTCTGATAATTTCATACAAAACTGGAATGGTAGACTTAACAGCTCAACTAGAACGTTTTTTTTTTATATAAACAAAGCTAGCTTTAGGTTACAGCCGTACGTACCTTAATTTATGCAACATACAAAAGTTTCGATTTAGCTTATCAAAATTGCGTATGTCATTTCATAGACTAAGTATTGAAAGCGGCAGATGGGCAAAGCCTACTGCGATTCTTTTAGAGCAGCGAAAATGTAGTATATGCCAAGTGTTAGAAGATGAATTTCATTTCCTGTTACAGTGCCAAGCATAATTATACAGATAAGAAACATTTATATTCCTAGGTTTTATAGATATAGACCAAATAAATTTATTCAACTAATTACATATGATAATGAAGTTTTATTGACAAAGTTAAGTGTGTACGTACACAATGCCTTTACGATTCGCTCTGCTACTTTATATATTTTATTTATTTATTTATTTATTTATTTTATTTTAAATAAATAAGTATTAAAGCTGGTGCAGACGGGCAAAATTTGCTTTTCTCTTGCATGTAAGACTGACAAGTTTCCTTCTGCTTTTATCCTTGTGTTTTAGGTTCGAGAGACTGATCTTTGCCATGTTATGTCAAGTGTTTTCAAATACTACATTAAATTATAAAGTAACATTGTCATTATATGTTTGTTATCTGAAAATTTCTCTGAATTTTGTTAATTATGTTTCTTATGTACTACTTGTAACACTATTTTCAAACAAAAATTGAATTTGTTTGTGATATATTTTTCTCATTCGCATTCGAGTAAACATCAGACACAATGAAAAATATAAATGATTTATGACATTGTGATATGTCAGATATAATTTATTTGGTCTTTGCGAAGCATATGAATATACTTATTAGGTCATGAAGTTCTAGTCACTGGTGTTACTAATTTGTGCACTCAACAGCACTATTTGTAAGATGAAGTAATGCGAATGGATAGAGTATGTCATAATCAGTATTATAAAATTAGATCATGTTTATAACTAATGTATACTTTTGGCTATGAGAATTAGAAGGATACAAGATTATAACAAGATGTTATTATGTAGTAATTTTCAACACATACACTGTATAAAATGTTGTGCTCATGGGCTTTTGGCCTTCAGGATATTTCTGAAATAAAACATTGAAACTTTGTTTAAAACATCCACAGCCTAAGGTTCAACCTCTTTTTACATGGAATCATTGTCTTTCACTGTCATACACACTTTTTGGTTTGTTTTTAGTACGAATGACCTGTTTTTGTTATTTTCAGTGCAAGAAATATTCTTAGAATATTCAGATGTGATTGTCAAACATATCATTTATCCTTTCAAGGAACATATTGCCGTGATCTTAGATAACAGTCCTTCAACTCCCGCTCTTGGTACTAATTATACACTGTTCTGGCAACGTATTATTTGAATGTCACATAATTCAAGCTGTAGTGCCGTAAATAAAATGACACAATCACATCTAAACCTCCTTGATAATGTACCCTGATGACATTCTCGCTTTAGAAACTGTCTTTACATTCTCGGTTGAATCGTATATTTAAACCATGTTCTTTTTTATTTTTCGACGTGTAGTTTTGTCTAAAGTATTATATATAATGTAGGTACTAGTTTCTGATACGTACATGCAAAAATATAATATTATTTATCAAATATGGATGATGTTTTAACATTATATTTCATGTCATCTTTTAAATTTTAAATATAAGCCTCTTCGTTTATTTTTGTATGTATTGAGAACAGATATAAAAAATAAAATGTTTCATTGAATGTTAGATAAAGGAAATATACTATTAGATGAAAAAATATGATCTCCAGTATCGAGTAAGGTACAGATTTGAATAATGTTCCTACAGAATGGCAAATGTTGTTTGTATATTATGTTTGTGAAGATCCAAATTTCTAAATAAACATCCAAAACCCTCTATTTCGCATAATATTATAATGATTTTATAACACATAGTCATAAAAAGCTACCAGAAAATATCATCAGAAATTGAATGAGAACAACTGTATGAAATTTGTCTTCCAGTGGTAAATAGGGTAAATCCAGTAGTAAATAAGGTTTTATCCATTATAATATAGACAATGTCATTTAATAGATTCAGATCTGTTATTCCAAACGTACTGCTACAATGTTTCTTGTTTTAACAATCTATATCAAAATGTTGTTTTGCTGTTTATTGATACCAGCCATATATTTTGCTATTGGTAATCGTATATTATTCTCGCCCTGGTTTGGTTTTGTTATTTTTTAGATACGAGAACTTTGTATCATTATGTTTAACTTATATCTATATTGCAAGCAAATTGAAAGAACTTTATTTCAGTTTCTTTCCGTCGCAAAGGCTATATATGTGTTGTTCATATATGTGTTGGGCACAAAACCCACCTACGCAGAGGCCACTCGAAACGGGGCGATGACAGAACAGGTCCAACTAACGAACACTCTAAAGTACCTAACCAGACTCTTAAAGATAGTAATAGAAAAACAAACAGGCGTTTCGTCAGGGCGAGGAACAAAAACGAGTGGCGAAAACATAAGAAGAGGAAACAGGCGATTCAGAGGGGCAAATCGACAGTAATTAACTTGTCAAAAAGGCGTTTATCGGACACAGACTATTTATTACTGGGTAAGGGACTTTCATTTGTACCTATTAGTAAGCTTAAAAGCCATGATAAAGTGAAATTAGCAGAAGTGGTGTTTAGATTCTCACGTAGATTACGGCTTAAGGAGTACTTTTACGAGGAAACAGTTACAAATGAACAAAAGTATAATGATAAACCTTTCTTTAATAAAAACAATCTACATTTATTCCAAAACAAGGCCGTGATGAATATCTTGACTTTTATATTGAGGCAATACACCAGGAAATTTTACAATCATCAAACATATCTAGATATTCAAATATCACTAAGGAAGAATTATCCAGTCTTAAGTCGTTAGCAAATGACAGGGATATTGTTATCAAAAAGGCAGACAAATCGGCTAACATTGTCATAATGAACAATGAAGATTACATACAGAAAGTGAACAGACATCTTAGCAACGATAATTATTACAAGAAACTAGATGACGACATTGCGGAAACAGTTCAGAAGAATGTACATGACTGTATAGACATTATTTCCGAAACCGAAGAATTTGTAGAGGAGTTTGACATTTTTCCCGAAAAAATACGTACTCCGCAATTTTATATTTTACCAAAGCTACATAAAAATATAGATAACTCGTGGCATTAGGATATCCTGGTAGACCTATAGTATCCGCATGTAATTCCCCTACCGATAACATATCCAAATTCCTAGACTATATACTCCAACCCCATGTGTAACCTTGCCTTCGTATATAAAAGATACCACTGATTTTCTTACGAAAATTAAGAATTGTAGTCTATCATCCAACAGTTATTTGGTAACTATGGATGTTAGCTCTCTCTATACCAATATCCCCCATGATGAAGGTATCGACGCCTGCCGGTCATTTTTTAATCGTAATACCAGTAACTCTAACTCCAGTCTGTCGGTCGATAGTATTTGTAAACTTATAGAGCTTACACTTAAGAATAATCATTTTAAGTTCAACAATGATAATTTCATCCAAACCGTGGGTACAGCCATGGGTAGTCCATTTACCCCAGCTTATGCATCTTTGTTCATGGGTAAACTTGAACAAGACTTTTTACAGACACGCCAACTTAGACCTACCCTATGGTTACGGTTCCTTGACGACATATTCATGATCTGGGATCATTCTTTTGATGAATTAAATGATTTTGTCCAGGCCCTTAATGGATTACATAGCTCCATTAAATTCACTTATGATACTTCACTGGATCATATTTCATTTCTGGATGTCATTGTTACTAAAGACAACAGGAATAATATTTGTACCAATGTCCATGTTAAAAATACCAACATCCACCAATACCTCGATTACTCGTCCAATCATCCCAAAATATGTAAAAATGGTATTCCTTACAGTCAGGCTAAGCGCTACCGTCGTTTTATATCGGACGATGTCCAGTTTGCTAAGTCACTGGACAGTCTCCGTGAAGTTTTCATTTCTAGAGGTTACCCTGATAAGGTTATTGATGACGCATTCGGTAAAGTACGTGATGTATCTCAAGATGAAGTCCGTGTATACAACAGTAACTCCTCTGATGAAAAGATTGTACCTTTTGTTATTGAATATAGTCCGTCTCTTCCCCATATTGGCAGTATCGTAAAAAAATACTGGGATTTATTTAAGCTATCGCTTAATGCGTCAGTCCAACATTTGCACGAATACAGACCCGTGTTAGCCTATCAGCGTGGTAAAAATCTCAAAGATTTCTTAGTCAGGTCTACATATCCCACAAAATTCCCTGGCCCTGTCAACGCCGATTCTAGCAAATGCTCCAGGCCTAGATGTTCACATTGTACCAGGATCGTAGAAACTGATAAATTCGAAAGTTTTTCTAATTTTTCTACATATCGTCTTAAATTTAATACAGATTGTACATCTAATAATGTTATTTATTTAATATCTTGTAAAAAAATGCAACATGCAATATGTGGGCCAAACTAGACAACAAGTGTCCAAAAGAATGAATAGTCACAGATTTGGAATTAAAAATTTTAATGACCCTGTGTATGCCAGTGGTGTTGCAACACATTTCAACACTACAGACCACAGTGTGGAAGACTTCAGCTTTTTACCTATTGACATTGTTGACAATGATATGGACAGACTCGTCCGTGGAACATCTTGGATTCACAGACTTGATACTGTGTTTCCTTCTGGCATGAACACCAGTGTATTGTTCAAATTGTAGTTTTTAGTTGGCAATTATAAGTATATAGCAACTGTTTTAAAACTTTCTCCATGCATTTTTAATGTTTTGTCTTATTATTATTTTACACTTTTCTTCATTATTTTTACTTATTTATATCATTTTATTTCATAAAATATTTCATTTTTCTATGCAAATTGTCTATTCTTGTACTTTTTGCTGTTTTTATTACCTCCCTTTATTTTAAAAAAAAAATTCCCCCCTTTTATTTTATAAATTAGTTTTACATATTCTCTTATTCATTTATTCTTTTTATTATTTATTTTTTATTATTATTATTATCAATCTTGAGAAACCATTAAAATATGTAAATACACTGCAAGGTATACAATGTCACCGATGTTTGGTATTCGTAAACAGATCACCCGGAAGCACAAAATAATTGTTTGTTTTTGTTTATTTTTGTTTGTTTTGTTTTGTTTTGTAATTAAAATAAGTATTCAGTTTGTTAGCCCAACCCGAGTTATTGTCGCTTGTGCTCTATTTTGTGCTGCCTGCAAGTAAAAATAGTATTCCGAAATTGGGAGGTTTTGGCAATAAGTTATGAAATATGTGCATAGCCTCACATGTTTGCCCCTTTTTACGACTTAAATGATGCCCTTTCATTTATGTTTTTTTAAATGACAGTGCAAATCTATTTTATATTAACTACCTTTAAGTAGAAGTCAACTTGAAAATTTTTCAGGCTCGGTCTAATTTATGCTGTTCAAGAAGTCGTTACGAAAGCTACAGCCATTGCCTCATAGCCTCGGGATAATTTTATCAGGATAATTATAAGGATAATTATAAAATTCGGAATTTAGAAACTTCCACATGGGTTCGAACGGCGTAATCATGATTTCTTTGATATCACACTTTTGTGCTATTCAATTAAAGTTAAATCATGCGTGTGTTGTAACAGAGAAAACAATTGGCAATATCTACGTCTCAAAAATACATTGACAATAAAATAATGTTTTTAAAGTATTACAATTATGCAGGCTCCGTCTACTTACTGTTCAACATTTATAACAGACTCTGAGAAGATCAAATATTGACATAACTAACAGGAATTATGTGATACATTAAAAAAATCCTATTCAATTAACTTAATCTTTAGCTTGTGTTTATGCTTTCGTATTGTTCTGTCGAAACTTACTTTGTTCCAATTTAATTGTAAAAAGCGAAATTAATTCACATGAAAATGTGACTATAAAAAACTTTGTCTACTGTGATTCCTGTCGTAAGTCCGCATATGATTTTAATTTATTTCAACACGGTAAACGCATTGTATTGGCTAATAATGGAAAACAAAAATTTGAAAATTATTCTAAGAACACAAAATATACTGATATAAGTAACATGTTGTAAAACTGAGCTGACGAAATAACTTTACTAACAAGAATATAGCGAATAATCAATTAAGCCGAAAAAACTACCATGCAATTTTGTTTCAATTACAAATGAAACTGTAGAAAATAATCACCGCAATATGAAATTAAAAGTTACATCCAATATTTTACAGATAATAATTGCATGTTTCTAAAATGGGCAATATGCTATTAACGTTGCTGGATTTAGACCATAACAATTTAAGTAATGTTTAAAACTAATAGAAATGTCCACCGATTAATCTATCTTTTATTATTTTCATCTTTAAAATGTTATTTTCTAATTAGAGGAATGACACAATGTTTTGATGAGTCATCTGCAATTATGTTCGAATTTTACTATAGCTATAATGCAATACATGAGCCATTACTGATTTACTTATTCTATAAATAAATTTCAATTGAATGTAGACGGCTCATTAAGGAGCCAATCGATATAAGCAAATTGGCTGAATATGTCTATTTGCCGGGAAAGCTTTGGCCTGACTTTGATTTTAATTAAGGACATACCAGACAATCAATGTGTCGATACCGCAGAATGTCCGGCTAATTTGTTACTCAAGAAGATTTGATAGGGATCAATCCACTTATTTGCTAATATTAACAAGATAAAACGCAAAATAAAACATCTTGTAAATAATCCTTAATCTCAAGGTGCAATTTTAAGTTTTGGAATATTAATTAAAATGCTTCTTGACCATGTTTGCTGTGTGGTGTAATTATGTTAGTAAAAAGCATAGGTACAAAATTTGACTCAATTTTTGTGACACCATATAATGGGTTATTTACTGTTAAACACTATGTAGTAGAGCAATATCTTGGACATCTGAAATGTGCTTTGCTTAATTAAATGTTATATAAATGTTCTGAGCATTTATATATTTATCACAAGACGAATGAAATGTAAAGATATCGAGCGAAAGCATAAATTGTTTGCAGTCGTCTAATCAACACTTATTTAAAAGTCAGTTCTTTCTTATTACTCGTACAAAATTAAACCATAATCTGATTAAACGTCTGTACATTTTGTCACATTTAAATTATTCCAACTTTTATTTTATTACATTTAACCAAATTTATGGAAAAAAAAATTATTATGACACAGTCTCCTGTGATGTTTAACTTGGAATTAATTCCACTTAATTTGAGCTAAACTTTAAGTTAAAATGTACTTAAATTATACTCATAACATTATTTCTTGGAAACAGCCAGTATCAAAGTCGTCTTGTTACCTACAGAAAAAAAGTTATGTTCTTTCGTATCACAAATACTGAAAACATCAGGACACCAATCTTTGCGAAGATCCATACGTTTCAACGTAAAAAAAGATTTTGGTAGATTTCATAAATATCCTAAAATAATCTTTAAATTAGTGCTTTATGTATTTTTAACAAATTGAATTATGCACAGAGATAAAAAAAAACAAATATCCTTTGAAAGGACAATCTCACATTTTATGAATCAACATTCACACTAAGATAACTTTGTAAAACTGAACTTTTGAGGTCTGAACACCAATGCATAATTTAAACAGTCCACTCAATTGAGGCGAACTAGCTTGGAATGTTATATCACAGGAACACCAGATTAATTATTGATCTGGTGTCTATATGTAACCACCTATCTATCATTCTAGTGATTAAAGGCCATTGATTCATTTACAATTAGATGTGAAAATTATCAGGTCTTTACAGCAATGAATAAATCAGTATTTACAAAGCAGAAATGATCAAGGATGCACTGCCTATAAATTATTTCAGCAACACAATCTCTTTTAGAGTGTAAATTAAAAATTGGGCTCATGGGCCCCCAAAAAACTTCTATATAAAAAAAAATCAAAGTGTTTTAAAAATAAAAGTGTTTTGGAAAATGCAGGCGTGCAAAATTGACCCCTTTATTTTCAAAAGCCATTTGCATTTCGTTTAAAAAAATAAACGTTTTTAAAAGTTTGTATTTTAAAGCAGTTTTTATTTCCCTTCCCTGTTGTTTTGAGAAACCTTAAGAGGTTTTAAATTTTTTTGTTATGATACCCCTTAAAAGATGTAATTTTTTGTTAATTTTAAAAAGGGGTTTTTTTTTTTTGTGAGTGGGTTTTTGTCATTTTTGTGTAAGAAAGTGTCTTGTAATGACATTTCGCGAATGTGTTAAAATTAGTCTTCCTTGTAATTGTTGTCTTTTGTTTTAACATTTCAGTTTCGCCGTAGAATTTATTGGTAGAATTTATGAGTACGAATGAATAAATTTCTCCAGTCGGAAAGTTGGGCTTACTTCTTTTATTTCGTTAATTCGCCATCCATTATAGATTTTATACAGAATAATACAGAAAATTACGCCTGTTTTAATAAAGTTTTAATGCATTAATATAAGTAGGTGTATTTAGTTAGTTTTTAATGAATTAAGACATTTTTCTTTTAATCAATGTTACTTTGTTGTAATTTTTTTTGCATAAAAACAATGAGAAGAATATCGTACGAAATTAAACCTAGTACTTTACCATTCTTGAGACATAACGGAGACGTGGACCCAAAGGGACCGAATTTTCATTATTTTTCAAGAATGGTTAGATATAAGGATGTTTTCTGCTAAAATACACCAATACACTTCATGATGATTGTTTAAAGATAATGCTGTTTTGATCAATGTTTTGCGATAAATTCATATTTGAATATCTATTGGATCCCGTGTATGTACCTTGCACCAAACTTAACTATTCTTTATAGTTATTAAAAATGCTGACACAGTGTACACAAAAGACAGTTATTTAACAGTTTTTAATTTAAATTTAATATGAATGTTTTAACTATTTCGAAAACATAAACGAATTTTCTATTGGGTATATGATATGGAATTTTTCATGCTGCAGTTTGCAAAACCACGTTTTAGTATATCATTGTAAATAGTTTATTTACAATATACAAAGCTGCCTACATGTTCTAATTAGATAAAGGGTTTATCGTTCAGATTATGTTTAGTTCTCGTTGTGAATTTCAAATGATTAACTTTCTTGAGATAAAATAAAATTGATCTGTAAGAGACAAATTACTACCCCTTAAATACTTATTATGAACTGTACTGTAAATCTATTATTTTAATATGTTTGAATATAAAAACAACATCTTTTTGAGATATTGTAAGATAATTTCTATCCGTTTTCGAATTCTTTAAGTGTGGAGTATATTTTGCAATATTCATATTATGCTTTACATCTCTTTCATGTCTTTTTAGAGGCTATTTTTATCAGACTTGAGAATAAAGAAGTTCTAAAAGATATTGTATTCTATCCGCATGACAATTCACGATAAACAGGTAAATCAGTAACATTGCTTTATAACCTTGTCGCAAATGGTTGGATATTGTGTATACAAGCATATAATAGCTCTTACAAGTAAAGGAGACCTTCTGTTATCACAGAGTTCATTCATAAACTATAAAAGAGATTTATTGAAAAAGATTACCCCCTTACTGTATTAAAAATAGTATAATAAATAAATTTTTATAATAATAAAAATAATTATTATTATTGTAGTTGTTGTTGTTGTTATTATATTGCAGCTAGTTTGCAGTCTTAAAAAATATTTCAATTTTATGATAAACATTAAATAAAGAACTCTTTTTTAAAATTCTTGTTATGATCCTATTCTATTTATTTAAATCATTTATTTATACTTTCTTCTTTTCTGTTGCAAAGTATTGTGAAATTACAATGTTGATATGTTTACAGTTTATTGATTATACAAGCTTATGTGTTTTATTACGAGGCAGAAAACTTGTATCTGTCACAATACATTTGTTATTTAATATCTCATTTCCCGATCCAGTGATTACACTGAACATGTCGGTAATTACATTTATCAAATGCCCATTCCTGTCAACAACGCGATGTTTGCTGTATATATAAAAATACGCATTCGATGATCAAAAATGATTTATTTTAATACTCTGTAAATTTGCTACTTATTTGGATTAAAGACATCATAACCGACAAGTCACTTCATTTAGAAACGATTTTCATTGCATGGCTGGATTTTTTTTGACGAAACACACTATTTTATTTGTTCTTACATTGTATTAGCTCTGTGAAGTTATAAAGAATGTCAATGTGATTTCAGAAGGAAATGAAGGAAATGTAATAAAAAAGACTGATAATATAATTAGTATTTCGTTTTAAAATACTATTCAAAATACATCTTTGAAGGATGTCTTTTTTCTTTCTTTTTTATAACAATCGTGGAGTTTCATCAGAACGTTATAAATAACAGATGAACTTAACATTTATTTTATAAACATACAATGTAACATATTCATTTACCATTTTGTGAAACCTATGAAATTAAGGTTTTAGATTAATCACAGATGTCACTTATCATATTTAACAGAGCTATATTATTTTCTTATGCGTCTGTACATTCATAACATCTAAAATGATACCAGTCATTATTTTCAATTTAAGGACCTTACATTGTAAAATGCCAGCCAATAGTTATTTATACATAGATCATAAATATTTAATATGAAATTTAACAAATCGTGATATATCAACATGACACATGATATAAATTATAAAGTCTAAACCAATACCTAAATCTGATATAGAATATTTAAAAGGAGTTGACTTGTTAAAAATCTTAAATGTTTAATGTTTTAGGGTAACATTATTATTTTGAAACGTTATTTTAATGAGACATTTTACTTTCAATGTAAACTCCCTTCATTCCTTCCTTCCTTCCTTCCTTCCTTTTTTAATACTGGAATATATCAACCATTTATGCTCCTTGTCCTTGAAATGATGCTACAAGTAATTTTATTTTTCATGAATATCGCTTTTAAAATGTAAGTAAAAGTTTATATGTGTTATTGCATATCATGTGAAAAGTATGTCTGACTGCGCCTTTTAAATGCTAGAAATTATGTTTCATTAAATTAAATGTGTTCACTTTACAATCAATTTGAATTAATTTAATAAAATCTAAAGTCATGCTTATTTACATAAATCGCCGCTTTTCAGTTTTGATATAGTAATAGTCTAGTGAATAGTCGTAAGTTCTTATTTTGCAGAACTCGTAAATCTATTTAACGATCAAATGGGATATTTTCCGCAAATTATTTACGCAATTGTGCAGTGTGCACTGTGTAATGACATTTGTATGCTGCCCGACAAAAGTTCGGGGAAGCATATAGTCGTCGGGTTGTCCGTCCGTCCGTCCGTACGTCCCGAAATCTTGTGAACGCAACTCCTCTTAAACCGGATTGCAGATTTTGCTTAAACTTCCAGGGGTGAACAACCTTAATGTGTAGATAGAAGTAAAGGAAGGAATTTTTGCTGCGACCAAATTTAACAGAATTATGGCCCTTTGTTGATTGTTTCACTATATACCATATATATGTTGTCAGTGGGGGCATCCGTGTTCTTTGGACACAGTTCTAGTTATTGTAACGAACTCTGGACAAACATTCAATCACACTATGAAAGAAAAAAGGTACTGGAAAGCATTAAAATCAGGAGGAAAATAAAAATTTTATTTCTAGCTGGAAACTCAGATGAAGAAGATGTTCGATTTTTAAAAAAGAAACTTCACTCTCAGGTGGACTTGTTACGAAACAAGGGAAATAACAAACATAATCTGAAAGTCATTCAATACAAAAAAGGAGAGTTAATCATTGCAAGAAGACATCAAACCTTTAATGTATATGATTACGGGACATGTCCCGAATGCTTAGAATGGTTCAAACTGCAGGGCAATTTTGGTAGGCACAAGGACCATTGTCCTTGCAATATAGATTTGACCAAAAAAGTTGCCATGATGTACAGTAGCGTTGTCCAAGACAAAATAGGTAAAGAGAACTCCAATATCATGAATGAAAAGGTATTCTCCTGTATGCATAGGGATTCAATAACATCAGTTGCATTGAAAGACAGACTGATTATAGCTCTAGGAGAAATTTGGTTTCAGGAAAATCTTAGCAAAATCGTGTCCGGCCCATGACTTCGTTATTTGAAGTCAGATTTTAAAACTATTTCACAGAAATGATCACCATATTGCAATGATGTGTCGCGCGCAACATTTGGTTCGCTACCTTGAAGGTCAAGGGCACAGCATGACCTTGCAGCAAAATCATGTCCGGCCCATAACTTTGTTATTTGAAGTCGGATTCTAAAACTATTTCACAGAAATGATCACCATATTGAGACAATGGGTCGCACGCTAAATTTGGGTCGCTACCTTGAAGGTCAAGGTCACAGCATGACCTTGCAGCAAAATCGTGTCCCTCCCATAACTTCGTTACTTGAAGTCGGATTTAACAACTATTTCACAGAAATGATCACCGTAGTGAGACAATGTGTCCTGCACAACGTGTGGGTTGTTTTTACATTTTGAACTTTGTCTGTGACAGAACTCTGACACTACAAGAGGTATACCTTCCTGTGTCCAAAACCTATTCGGGGAGCATCAACCGGCTCTTATTCTCTCATTCTACAACAATGTATCTTACACACGCAATTGCTCTATTAAAGCTGGATATCACATCAGACATCAGACATCTATCATCTAAGTAAATAGTTGCATTGTATTTGCAAGTCTACCTTTCTTTAAAACGATATATATATTACCTGGCACATTATTTGTTTTGTTTTTGATATGTCATTTTTTAACTTTGTTTTAACTTGTAATCATTATTTTCCATATATCAATATTGTTTTGGTTTTTTATTTTTACAATATGATCACTACGTTAATTTTAAATTTATCAAATTGAAAACGTTTCATTACCAACAAACATTGATATGTTTCCTTAAATTTTTGATAAAAGCAATTATAGAAAAACAAATATGTGAAACTTTTTATGTTGCTTCCAAAGTTATTTGTATACAATTATTAACATTTGTAAAAAACATAGATAAGAATTACCGCCGTGATATTTTTTAAAAAAGAATATATAGCTTGTTTCTACTTTTATCTAATAACAGAATACATTATCAAAAGGGAATGTACACAAAATCCCAAATAAAATGCTGTTTTTGCTAAATTTACTATGCAAATATACGCCCTAATTTTCACATAAGTGTTGACAAACAAGGAAACAACAAGCTAAAATGTAAGGTACTTTTATTTAAATAGCATTTAAGTAAATATATACAGCTTTCATTGTTGGGCCGACCTAACAAAGTTTTGACCAGATTTCATCAGGAATAACAAATATAGATAAATAAACATTCAGCAACTATATGTTAGGCTGGCCCAACAAAACTTTAGAAATCACAGTCATTCAAAACTACAGCTTACATCAGAAATAACAAATATTACACATTTATAAAAATAAAAAATATACTAACTTCTTAGGCTGACCTAACAAAATTTAAGAAATCGGTCATTCAAAACTATCTCAAAATAACTGTTTGATTGATGATATCTTAAAATTTAAACAGTTAGGCTGGCCCAACAGACAAAAACACAAGTTAATAAAAATATCACTTCATTGCTATATACAGTTTAATTTGTTAGACTGGCCTAACAAACTTTTGAAAGGAATATTCAACTCATATTCCCTTCAAAAATTGTTCAACCTGTTTATGGTGGTAGACTGGCCTAACACACTTTTGACCAAATATTTATAAACCTTTAAAAACTAAAACAAAAGTCTTAGGCTGACCTAACAAATCTTTAGAAATCACAGTCAATCAATACTACCGCTTACATCAAGGAATAATTGTTTGACTGATAATATCTTAAAATTTAAACTGTTAGGCTGACCCAACAGACAAAAACACAAGTTAATAAAATATGCTATATACAGCTTTGCTAGGCAGGCCCAACAAAATTTTGAAAGGAATATTTAACTATATTCCAATCAAAAATTGTTCAACCATATTCTATCATAAATAACAATTAAATAAGATTATAGACTTTATATAAAGGAAACGTTAGGCTGGCCTAACAAACTTTTGACCAGCTTTTATCAGGAATAACAAACAGTACACATTTATAAAAATAAAAAAATAAAAGGAATGTTCTGATGTGTTTGGTTGGCCTAACAAAATTTTAGAAATCCGTCATTCAAAACTATCTCAGAATAATTGTTTGATTGATGATATCTTAGAATTTAAACTGTTAGGCTGACCCAACAGACAAAAACACAAGTTAATAAAATATGCTATATACAGCTTTGCTAGGCAGGCCCAACAAATTTTTGAAAGATTTTTTTTCAAAAATTGTTCGACCAGTTTATTGCGTTAATCACAGTCATTCAAAACTATCTTGATTGATGATATCTTAAAATTTAAACTGTTAGGCTGACCCAACAGGCGAAAACTCAAGTTAATAAAACTATGACTTCATTGCTAAATACAGTTTAAATAGTTAGGCTGGCCTAACAAACTTTTGAAAGGAATATTCAATAATTGTTTGTCCAGTTTACATCATAAATTGACAAGATATTTCTTTAAACATTCAAGATGTAATACAAATGTGTTAGGCTGACCTAACAAAATTTCAGAAATCAGTCATTCAAAACTATCTGACAAAAACTGTTCGATTGATGATATCTTAATGTTGCTGGCCCAACAGACAAAATCACAACTTAGTAAAGTATCAATTCATTGCTATATACAGCTTTGTTAGACTGGTCAAACTAACAAAAACACAAGTTGATAAAAATATCAATTCATTGCTATATCTGACCAGTTTAGTTTTCAGTACAATCCAACAATTTCCACCGATTAATTTAAACCTCCTTTAAAGGTGCTTCGCAATTATAAAAAATGGTCGCAAGTGAAATAACAATTTGTAAAATTTGTAAATATTTTATATTTGCATGTAATTATACAGCGTGTATCAAAATTTGCTGTTATTCTACGTGAAGTTATGTTTAAGACCCCCAAAATACTCATATACTAGGTACAAGGAAGCTGGAATACCTTTAGATAATACATTTAGCAATCAAGAATACCCAAATAAAAAGTATCAAGGCAAAATATTGTTAGTTTTTTAATGAACACCCTCTTTGTTAACTAAATTATTGCAGAAACAAGGACATAATAAAAAATAATAATAAGTAGTATGATTTCTTTTTACGAAAAATTATTTGAATGTCTGTGTATTATAAAAACAAAGTACAAAGGCCTTGCATGCAGTTAAAATTTAGGAATTTGACAAAAAAGGTAAATACTCGGTTATTCGTAACGTTCTTTGACGTATATTGTTTTATAACTACATTTTAAAAAGTTGTGAAAGTAAACTACAGTATCAAATTCTGCTAATCCTCCTTTTCCTCTTACTTGGTTTACATGCTTGCAGATGAAATTTAGCTCAATAACCTCAAGGCAACCTAATAAAACCTCACTTCAGGCTACACGTAATTGTCTTGACAGGAATAAGGACCTAATTTATGCAATTTCGGTCAAAATCAGTGAATACAGAGGACAAGTGGACAATCAAATATGAATGAAACATTCTGTTTGACAGTTACAAACAAGAAAATGTAGTAATCAATAAATAAAAAATAATGATAAATTGAAATATAGAAGTATCATATAGAAAGTACAATAAGAGCCACATATCTGTAAATCAAAATAAGTTCCGTTTTAGTGAGACAGTACATTTTTCCTGCATAAAGACTGTCGAATGGGCGAACATTTTTTAATGTGATTCACAAATTATAGTATATTTTTGTCTTCATAATGTAATACATATAAAGCAAAAGTGGATTTTTCTATTGTAAGCAACTGCTACTTTAATCTAGCGGAACCGCATTGCGTGGGACATTGTAAAATGATTATTGGCAAAATATTTTACCCTCAACTGTTTGTGTAAAATTGATATACTTATAAAGAATGTTTGTCTGTGCCAAAAGGATGTGTTACAATGTTAAAAAAATATGTTTATTTCAGCCAAAATGATCCCTAAACAAAATCAAGTATCACAGAATCACCATAAAGGGTCCAAACATTGCACCACTTGAAACAAAAACCAGGAGATGACACAATTGTAAAGCACGCAATTTAGATATTCCTCTGTCTACAGCTTCTTCTACATATCAATAGATGTTTGAAATAAATCAGAACTGTTTTTGTAAAGTGATTTCTTGATATTGACAGGATTTTGTAACTACCAGATTCTCACGGAAAGCATTATTTGTTCGTATAGCAAATCATAAGTCACCCTGTTTCTTAATCACAAATGTTTGATATTTGCGAATTGATATTTTGCAATAAAAGATAAATAATTGTCCAGCTTTTTAGATGACAGACATTTATATCTGAGAGTTATTTAAAAAAAGAAATTATCAAACTGATAAATAACAATTGCAAAATTTTAGCAGACTTTCTAAGCAGGTGCTTGGTGGCGGACGGAAAGTGTTGTTGATATTGCACTGTTTCATTATCCCTCATGTACAGACTCAATATAACTAAGTCTCCAATTTTCATTTATTTTTGTTGTTATGAATGCTTCCGAGGGATAACTTTTCTCCAGATGTTTTAGAGCTATTGAATATGTTATTTTTATATCCTTAAACAAGAATCAAATAAAACAACAAATGTGGCGTATCAATAAACATGTTTAAGAAATATATAATAACAGCCGATAGATGTAATATTACAACTTGAAATTGTGCATAATCTGATTATGTTACACATCATGGTGTCTTTGAAATTAGCGAAGTTTTGATTATTTAATCCTTATTCTCATCTCAAACATCATGCTGTTGACAGGAATGAGCATTTGATAAGTATAATTACCGACATTATCAGAAAAATCACTGGACTGGATAATGAAATATTGAATGGCAAATGTGATGTGGCAGTAACAAATTATCTGTCTCGAAATAAAACAAAACGGAAAGAGAGTGGGCAATAAACAGAAAATGTAATAAGCTCCGTCGTTTACAAAAATCAAACAAAAACTATATTTATGAACAATCTATAAGTCTTCGAACAAATCAAAAGCTGGTTAACAAGGAATAAACTTGTTATGCATTCTTAAAGTCATCTTATTCTGTCTGTTGTAAGGAAAACGTGGTAATTAACTTTCATAGTTTAAATGACACGAGTATTTTATATAATTCAAAAGACAACAGTGACTGTCGTTCTTTTCCAAACTACTCGTTTAGGGCTATAGTTACTCTAACAGCTACATTTGTCATTTAAAATGGTTCTGGTACGCTTAAAAGTCTTGTTCTTTGCACTTAAGATAAATATCATGATTCGACTTATTTAATTTATTGGTTGAGGTTGTTGACTTCAAGCCGCAAGCTCTTTGCCTCTGTGTAATCAAATCCCAACAGGGAAATACAATGTGAGAAAGCAAAGCTAACCAGCAAGCTCACGGCAGGTTGGTTGTCCTACACATGTTCTTGTCCCTGCTTGAAACAATGCACAAATTGTTTTTGCTAGTAAGCCGCCCTATAACCTTAATAGTGTTACTAAATATATACGTTATTATTATATTTCCAAGTATAAATTATATAATAGACACGATATTATACACAAGGGGCAAATACTCTTAAATTCTTGCAAAAATATTCAGAGCATATAGTTTTCATAGTAATTTAATATTATACTCATTTAATTTAGCATTATACTCATAGCAATATTTCTTTATAGAATATGATGTTCAAATACAACCTTAGATAGTCGGAAGTAGAAAACCACCATCACTATTATGATGAGTTATATTTATCCAAATATTCTTAAATTTGGGATACAAAGTTAAATCAGCAAAAAAGGATCATAAGTTTATTATATATGTATCATGTTTATATGTTGTAATTGTTATTTGAAATGAAAAATGTATTATATACGCCAAAAAGATATATGTGTTATCTATCATTCCGGTTTAAATTGGGTAAAATATTTTGTTTACATCGGATTACACATTTCATTGATTGAAAGCAATTTTGATAAAGCAACACTATTTCATTGATTGAAAGCAATTTTGATAAAGCAACACTATTACCTGTGTTGATAAATCATATTTACATAAAAGAAATAATAACATTTACAGTTTATGATGAATAAATGTATGAAATGCTGAATACACTGTACTCTTGTAAAACAAGTGTGTGTACTTCTTAATATATATCAAGTGGCGGCATGGCCGAGTGGTTAACGCTTCGGACTAGTAATCTAATGATCGCTAGCCGCATGGGTTCAAACCCTGACAGGGGCAAGTCGTTGTTTCCTTGAGCAAGAAACTTTACACTAATTGCTCAGTACTGGTTGGTTCCAGGAACGGATTCGAAAGTGCGTTTATAAGCTTATAGCTTCCTGCACAATCGAACTAAAATAAATTCTGTATAAACCAAATATATATCTAAATATATGGAAAAAACACTTATTGTTTCGAAGTGATGTAGTGTTATTTGTAAGATGGCGTTTTTTCAACTTACAGATTTAATAAAACGAATGTCAAAAGTCATTTCACACCAGAAAAATAGTTTGGATATGTAATTGAGTAAAAGGAAAGATTTATGATCAAGAAAAATATATTTATCAAAACACAGATTCTTGAGAGGTACCACTATGAGAAGTTTCTTATTATTCTATATGTGCTATCAAATTTTCTGACGTTTTAGTTGTTCTTAACAAATGTTTCATCGCATGACGTCGTGTTTTTCAACGAAATATAGTTATTTTTTATTTCTTTATTTTACACATCCTTAGTGTTTTTCGACTGAATCATGTCATATGATTAAAAAGCATCTTCCATGTGCTGTCATTTGAAATTAACTATAAAAATGACAAGATCGTTGCTTTCGGTATTTCAGTTTAATTCACAGAGAAACAAGCAGTGTTTGCCTATGAATAAAAATAAATAAGATGTAGTGTTAGATTTCTTTAATAGAACCTGCTTTATTTGCTTGCTTTTTAAAAAAAATGACATTCAAAACACAACTTTCATTTTAATTTTAACACCGAATATGTAAACAATTTGCTAAAAACAATTTCTTTGTTATTTTAATCACTTTTTATTAGTTACACAGCAATTTTATGATATGCCGCGACATCACGGCATGTGTCATAACAGTTTTATTACAAGTGTTCAGTATTTCCACAATCTAAATGTCATTAAACTATATATCTGATGAATTATGTATTTTTAAATGTTGTTTTTACTAACGTAATGGCCGTTTATTGAATTATTTCATGCGATAAATATATATGAATGCTTGCAAGAAAACAAAATAGAATATTCCAGAAATAAATTTTCCAATGCTTATTTTAGTAGGTTAAGCGATGAATTCAAACCAATCCGACTTCTGCGTGATGATATACATATACTGACAAATTTCTTTCATTTTAGGTAATATGTAATTTTTTTTTTTTCACAATTAAATAAACAATAATTTTATCATCCACAGACAGCGAAAATAAAGCTTTATACATTGTTACGTTACTTTATAAAAAATATTATCATGAAATAAAGTTAGATTATACTTTGAAGTGAATCCAAATGTATTAAATTGCATTTTGAGGTGGCGCTCAGAGTAAGAAAGATAAAGTCAAAAGTCTTACACAGGGTTTTTAGACTTCTTTCCGATTTTGGGTCTACATATGCTGGTATCGAGTAGGCAATATTATAAAAACGACGTTTTTTAAATTATCTTGGTACTGTTATGTTTAAAATAAGAACACTTCAATAGTTTATATGATAATGTCCTAACCCCCTTGCGTTGCTTTAAGTTTGTAACACCTGATGTTAGCCATAAGATCTTTCCCGTTCCTGCACCATATGACCTTTAATGTGTTGTTGTGCCGTAAAACCAAACAAAACACATTTTGCTATTATAGCAGTTTAACAAAATACTGTCTTCTTGTATTGTTTAAGAAACGACTATCTTACCCGATACCTTGTACGTAACATACATATCGGGTAACGAAAAATATTTCCGCGTATAGGTTAAATATATTAATGCATTTTGTTTAAATATTAGGTCAATATATTTTAAGGATATAAAGAATTTATCAAAAAAGATTTGGTCTGGAAAACTAGACATTTCAGCACATATGTAAAACATGTACATCGTTTACAAAGGTTTCCAAATATATCTAGTGGAAAAGGGAAAACAGTTTCATCAAATGTTGAGAAATTATAGAAAATTTGATATAGAATTTTATTCTTTGCATGTACTATATATTGCATAATGTACTCAAAAAATGTTTGTATTTGAAAGTCTCACTTAAAATGCTTTCATTGATCTTTCGGTTTGTTAAAACCAAAATATTTAATTTCCTTGATAAAATAGTTATTAAATTACATTAATGTTTCATTGTAAGTCTACATTCTAAAGAATAACCACTTGTTTTACAAAAGTATATGACTGATGAAGTAGAAATAACAAGTGTCAAAGAACAAATGACAACAGTCAAAATGTCAAAGGAAAATGTAATGTTATCAATCTTAACGTTGGTTATTTCCTTGTTTTTCATGATTATTTGTTCACCTTTTAGAAAAGGGAATTGTTAATTGGCATATGAAGAAAGCCTTGATAGATGTTTCCTTAATCAATGTTGAAAATGTCCCAGAAGAAAGGTGAAATGCAATATGATATTAGGAAAACAATTTTCGTTTAATGTTCAATAATGTTTTGAAAATAACTTTGATAAAGTTAAAGACGTTTTCTATAGTTTCTTCATAATTACAAGAGGCAAAGAAGGGAAACTTAAAATAGTCAACAGATTATTCTTAAATATCGCTTGATTAAAGAGAATCAAAATTGAATCAATTTCTATTTTGATTTTATGAGCATATAACTCAAATCTGTAGCAAGCAGCACCTAATTGGTTGTAGATTTGTGTTACGTAATTCCACGTCATGGTACGAAATATCTGAAAGTCGATGGAACATGCTTTTTTCTATTGTTGTTTATGCGCAATGATTTTGTTCTTATATGCCGAAATGTCAGTGAGTATATGAAGAATAGAAAATTGTATGTTGGATAGAATTGTTTCAAACTTTAAATAATGACTAAGAGTACAATAAACAAAAAATAATTTGAAATATTAAAATAAAATGAGATATCGCAATGGTCGATTTCGAGTAATCTGCTCTTGAATATAAACGAAAAGATTTTCAAAAACTCCCTCTCAGAGACTGACTAAAAATATTAAACCCTAGACTTATTTAAATTGAAATAAAATTTGTTTCATTTATGTCTTTTTTAATCTTTAATCATTTTATGATTTATTTAAAGTCTGCTTGTAGGTTTAAATTTCCTTCTTTGCCTTAATAAAAATGGAAAAATTATAAAAAAAACGATTTTAAGATGTGAAAAGGTAAAACAATATAATAGTAGCAATACTTTTGCCAGTATATGTTATTTAATGAATATTCGCAAACATATAAACTAAGATATTTGTGTAAAACCATCAAAGTAATTTATTTATTATTTAATTTACTGAAAAACGTCAAAACGTAGCAAGTACAATTATAAATTTATTTCTGCCCAAAACCTCAATTTACAAAACAAATATTTTAAATTCAATAAATGAAGTAAGGAACTTCTCTTGCAAGTAAGTTTTTCAACAATATAATTTTATCTATCTGCATGATAGTCAGAATAATGTCATGTGTCCTAACGTAAACACGCGTTGCAGATTGAATATTGATTGGTTTAATGGTTTTTGTTGTTTGTTTGTTGTTATTTTGTTGGTTTTTTTTTATTTTAATCACGACCAGAACAAAATAATCCATATCACACAGACGCTGCTTTAACGAAAATTGAAAATGAAGTTTAAGAATCAAACCTAAAACATGTTATGCACTCAGGATTATACTGCGTGTACCAAAAAGAATATTACAACAAAGAGCCCAGTTTATCGTTCGTTTATTAATCAGAGTCATGCAAAGCACTTTTTAGTGATTGGTTATAACACGTTGTAAAATGTGACATATACGCGAAACTTTCGATATAATCAACTGAAAGAGTGATGGGAAATCTCCTAACCAATACATTATTGTTAGACTATATATAACACTTTTGAAGTAAAAACAGGCAATAACGGTATTAAAACAATATATTTAATAATTTTGAATCACATGATATGCTACACTGCCTTCCTCCCTATTTATCACTTAAAATGTGAGTTCTGTATGCCCCGCACTTTCATTGAATACACAAACATCTAGCATGCAGACATGATTATGACATATTGAACGATACGACAAGAAATTAGTACCAAACAGTCTTAAAGGCCATAATTCGGCATGTTAATTTACGTCGTATCAAGCAATGTCTAATTATTTTGATAGAAAGCGATCCGTTTGATGCAGGAAATTGTAGGATATGTACTCTTTTTGTGAATAACGTTCCATCAAGATTTATTTGATGCTCTTTACCGCCGTAAATAGACTCAAAACAATAAGGACAAAGAATAACATGTCACGTCTAGAAATATATTGGTCATCCTTGGGAAAAACTTATCATATACTTATAATTATTCAGGTTGCATTCGTGATGTTTTTACCGGCTACTATTTCGTACTGCATAAAACTGTACCTACAATTTTACTGGTTTACTTACACCTATATATTTTGGATATTTAAACATTTTGCCGATTGCACTTTACAATAACAACGTATGATAAATGCATTTTCATATCAAATGGCCTTAATGAAATACTTACATAAAATTATTGGATATGTTCAACCATAAATTTGAAAAGCCATATTATTAATTATAGAATTATTTTGTAAATTATTTATGTATTTTAATAAAAAAAAGATCATGTGGATATTTATCAAACACAATAAAAGCATGATCTGAACACCATGAACTGCACTGGTATATATACTTGATAATTATTTTATCATCATTTTGCATATAAATTTCTCTTTGTCGAGATAAATACAACGCTAATCGTACACAATGCATCTTCTTTTCATTCATAAAGTTCTTTTAAAGGATTATAAATCATCTGTAGATAACATTTTACATTTGTTTTATTATTATTTTTACTATTACACATGTATTTATTTCCTATTAGATATATGACGAAGGAGTTTAATATGCATCTTTTTTCGTTGAAGTTATACGGTTACCACTTTTGAGATTTTTTATAATAAATCAATTTTGTTGCACATCAAGTAAGCTAGAATATTTACAGCAAATCAAAAAACATTGTCTAGAATTTCTAATATTACAGAGTACATTTGAATAAATATTTTAATTAATTCAATATCTGGTGTTTATAAAACAAAGTCATTGTTTTGTCAATGATTGCCTCTATTAAGAAAGGAAGTCAGTATATATTTACTAAAACATTAGTACTAGAGATATAAAACAAATTGGCTTATGTCCCTAGCGTGAATATTACCATGACAATTCTTAGTCTGCATATGCATATGAGTAATTGAAAGACAAACCTCAACTGGCAAGTTGGTGCAATATTACTATTTTTTACACCGAAACATGACATTCCGGATGTACATTTTCTACATTTAACGCCATGACCAAAACTGTTCAAAACTAAATAATTATGTCATTTCATTCCCGAATGACGTCAAATGTAGATATAATGTCACTTAGATATAAACAAATGTGTTGGAGGTGGAATATATGGACATATAGAGTATAAATTATGAATTAATTAGAAGTACAGCTTAGCTACAGTCACTATTTTTATGTGATGCGCCGGGTGCGTGGTACCATGGTTATTAAATATCTAAGGAAACGCGCGTTCATCACAATAAATTAATAAACTTATGCATAAATGGTAGAAAACATTTTACGATCCCTATACATATGAAAATATTTTAAATTGGATGAAATATGAATATGCAAGACTCTCAGTCCTATTACTTTTTGAACAACCCTCGTATATTCATATAATTTAGTGTAACATACAATTAGGTGAAATAAAATAGCACAGAATCGTTTGAACCAAACAATACCATTGAAGGCTTCTTAATAATTATTTCAAATAACATTAACTATAGAGTGCGAAGTATTTTGATATACATTGCATTTAGCAATATGTCCTTCGTTTTAACATTGTTATTTGTTTTGTTTTATACTTAAGCCACTGTAAAGATTCATTTGAATAGATATATGTATTTGGAAATCCAGCATGAAGCACTTTTTTCAACCACATTAACAAAACAAACATTAATAAGGAAGAGTGATATTCAATGAAATGAAGGCATCCAGCAACATTACCAAACAAAAAAGAACCACCGGCAAGGAGCCCAGAAGGACACCAACCAAAACAGGAGAGGGCACAATGGGAAAGTAAGACATAGGTAAAAAACACATGTCTAGCTAGAGAACAACACAATGATGCATATACATGTATAAGGCTAAGTACAAAATATTGTCAGAGAATATCGAATTGTGTGGATGGCAATGAGGACGGACCTAGTTTCTAAGACGAAACTTAAGTCCCGTCAAGATTAGATTCTATTACAAATGGATTATTTGGACGAAAATGGTTTGATAAAGATAATGTATTTTGTTAATATTTATATCAATTATAAAAAATAGTTCAAACTGAACAACAATACACAAGCAAATACGAATTTATATCACAATGACGAATGCCAAATCTTAAACGATTGCTTTGTAAATATACATATACATTGAATTTGTATAGATATGATTTTTTTTGTATTTGCGTTTTTTTATTAACATTTAACCATCGTTTTTCTGTTTCATCTTTAAGTCGGGATATATGAATGAATAATTATTTAGAGCAATATTCATCTGTTCGTTATATTTATTTAAAAGCATTCAATATTACATTTTGAAAACCATTGCATACTGGTTGCAGTGTTTTAAGCAGAAAAAACTGTTTATAAATCAGATATACTGGAGCCTTCATGCCATAAAAGAAAAAAGGTATATTTCTCCAATATACAGTACTCATACGCGAATACGTGTCGTAACTAATGAAGTGGAGGTTGACGGAAAATGGGGTATTAAACATATCACATTACAAGCACCTGTATCCAAGCAAATTTTAGTATAAAAATAAAACTTTAGGCGTGATATTACAGTTTTCATGTAGGACTAATGGACCAACGTGTAGGATACCATTTGGCACAATGTTTTCAGTTTAAAAAAGTGTTTGTGTATTTAAAACATCTGGCGGAGAAAACAAGAAACTATAACATTTGCTCCAAATATTTCAGAGATGACGCACAGTTCAAATTATTATTTACATTATTTTTTTCCTGGCCTATTCGGTTTGATAATTATAGTCTTTCTATATAGGCACAACTTATTGGGTTATTTTGTTGTTGGTCTTTTTCATTTTTCGGTTAAAGCATCTATTAATTCTAATGTGGACCATCTAATTGATTAAGATAATAAATAAGTTTAATTTCTCCGCGCTAACAATTTATGTTTAAATAATATGTGTTTTCATTCTTCTCTTCTTCTAACTTTATATATCTTTTTCTTTTTGAAATTCATAAATACTTACAATTCACTCTTATGTTTATTCATCAATCTTGTTATATTTGTCTTCAAAGTGTCACCTGCATTACGATAATGGAAAGCACTTTGCCCGGAAAAGATAATACAAACAAGAACAGAATGATTCACTTCATGAAAGCATTACAATATATGTAAAAATAAAATTGAGTAAACGCTTTATCTTTACATGAACGATTATACCTATAGTTTCAAAATGAAACTTGCGTTTGGCAACAAAATAAGGAGATATATATTACCTTGGCGGATGTTTATAATTAACAAAAATCGTGAATTATAGAGACCCTGCGATTCACTTATTTATTAACACACTATATTTATTCACTGACGAAGGCGTTCGGTAACAAAAACGCGAGATATTTCAATCATTTCAAAGTTACTTAAGAACATAAAAATGTAACTAAGCTAGGACATAATTTCAAGCCAAAATGTTTCAGAATAATAAAAAACGTAATTATATCATTAAATTACTCTGTTAAAACTTCATCAAATAACAAATTAGTCATACAAATAACTTTGTCAAAGTATTACAGACCTTCCATTATGGGCCAATTCATCTTAAAGTACATGATACTCCATATTGTTTATAGTCCCTTTATTTATTTATTTTCAATAACCATTAATATATGATTTTTTAACATTTCAAAGTGAGCAGACTTTTACTAACGAGTTGCATACATTTTCAAAGATTAACAACGCATTAACTTAAATGTTCCTATCTTTAATATAGTCGATGTTAGAATATATAGTCAACACATACATATGAGTTATTGAACAAAAAGCTCAACATTTGTTATTACTTCAATTACTACCACTTTCACAGACAGCAATAGTTCGAAAAATATATTACACTGACATGTTTTGAACTCGAAAAGGTAAGGACCACTATTGGTAATGAAACGCAGACGACGGCAATTATTACTGTCCTTGATAAAAACAGTTATGGCTAAATTCACAAAATGACATATTTTATCAATTTAAATTTAATAATACATTGTTGTATTGTTTCTGCAATTTTCAGTGAAAGAAATATTCTGAGAATATTCAGATGTGATTGTCAAACATATCATTTATCCTTTCAAAGATGTATATTCAAAGCGTGCTACTTTTTGGATTATTTCGACGTCTTGTTTTTGCCTGAAGTATTATATATAACGTAGATATCTAATACAGGCAAATATATACATTGTAATATCATTAATGGAGTATGACTGTTGTTTTGAAATTATATTTCATGTCATATACTATAATTTAAATATAAACCTCTTCACTGTTCTCAACATTTATAAAAAATAAAACGTTTCATTAAATATTATATAAAGTGAATGTATAATTACAGGCACTTGTGTTAAGCATGTGTGTATTCGTTATAATATAATATTGTAGCATTTGTGGAATGCAACATGAATAACGTCTAACTTTTGACATACACAGTATAAGTTTAATTAATATTTTACATTTTTATATCAGCGGAATCAAGCAAATTAATTATTTTGAAAGCACGGTTCAATTGAAACTGTTTATGAGTGTAAGTTCAGACAATATCAAGTTAAGGTGTACAATATCAATTTTAATATCATTTGCAGATGTGTTCATCCGCCGTTGAGCCGGATCCGTTGTTAATGCTTTAACAACCCATAAGTCTTTGTCGGCTTAAATTTCCAGTATAGAGTTGGTTGGTAAATATGACTAGAAAACAAATGAATGTATCAAAAAGCACGAGACTTACACACTATTGCAAGAAATGACGCAAAGTTAAATGACAGTGACATTTTTAACACTGTATCTATGTATGAGTTATCAAAAGCACATTCGGTTTGACGTTATTAGACTAAGTCATAAAAGTACTAGACTATAACATCAGAAATTAAATGTGAATAACTGTATGAAATTTGTCTTCCTGTGGCAAATAAGGTAAATAGTAAATAAAGATATATCCAATATAATCTAGAAAAATGTTATAAATGAATGAGATCTGCTATTCAAAATGTACTGCTGTTATGCCCCTTGATATATACATAAGCCGTATGTTGCTTTGCTCGAATTTGTCGTCTAAGTTATGAAATGATTATTGATACCAGTTATATATTTTGCTACTTGTAATCGCATTTTTTCTCATCATGATTTTGTTGTTATTGTTTTGACACAAGAACTAGTGAGTATCACCATATTTTCTTTGTATACCCACATTGCGAGCATTTTGAATGAACTTTATTTGACTTTCTTTCCGTTGCAAATGCTTAATTATTTGATTGGTATGTTTATAATTTTAGAAATGGATATGAGTTGGAATTTGTGCTTTCTCAATGCATTTTAAAGGTTGAAATATCATGTAAACTATATTTAAATTATGTAAAGGTTTTCAAACAAGTTTCATGTCAAATTAGCTAAAAAATAATGCAGAAGGGTCCAATAAGAGAAAGAATAGCATAGATGAATTTTATATCTTATAATTTTGATATTCGGTATAGATAGATTTATTTTTTCTGTCGATATGTAATCCAAACGACGCCTGGTTGGTCACAAATATTTTAGTTGTTTTGTTGGTAAGAAAATGTCATCCGTCAGCGAAACATAACACTGAACATTCTATGAGTTCAGAAAACGGATTTGAATCCAGTTAGATTAAGTTTTGAATTATTTCCTACTTAATGAAAAAAAAGTCGTTGTAAAGAATCCGGTTTCTAAATAAACATCTTAAACCTCTATTTTTAAACATAATAAAATGACTTATCATTTTTCAATTCACTGTCAAATAGCATGTAGTTTTATTACATTTGTATTTAGAAAAAAGTTTTAATTAAAGCTATAAACATTCAACATTTTACAATTTTTAAACCAAAACATGTTTATATAACAGCTTGCTAACTTTGAACGTTTTCCATAAATATTTTCGTTCAATATTACATGTTTTGACGAGACACAAATAGATTTCGTGTCACAGCTTTAATTTCTCAACAAAACATTCGAGAAACGTAATTGATTACTTGGGTATTCTGCACTATTAGTCTATTATGGATCAAACAATGTAGCAAAAGCCGATCACGATCATTTATTTTTAGAGAAATCGTTGAACTTCACATACCAAAACATTTGAGATACCATTAATTAATTTAAATACACTGCAAGGTTAACAGTGTCACCAATCTTAGGCATTAGTTAAAAGATCATCAAATTTTTTTTATTGTCATAACTAAAAATATGTTATAGATTAAAAACCCTATTTATATTTTAACTGAATAGTAAGCTTGTGTTTATGCTTTCTTTTTTGCTCTGTCGAATGTAAATATCCTCTAAGTCCTCCACGTTAACTGTAAAAAGCGAAATGGATTCTCACGAAAATGTGACAAGCTATCAAAATATCTTTGGAAAATGTGATTCCTTTCGTAAATCCGCAAACGATGAAAACATTTACCTTTAAACTTACATTAGTTTTAAAGCTATAATTTCAATTCATTACTTCTAAGTAAACGCATTGTTTTGGTAAATAAAATGGGAAACAAAATTATGAAAATTATTATAAGAGCACAGAATATATTGATATAAGAAACAAAGCGTGCTAACTTTGATCTTTATCAAGAATATTCCCTTTCCATATTACATGTTTTGGCGAGACAAAATTGATTTCGTGTCACAGTCTTAATTTCTCACCAAATGTTAGAGAAGCTTAAATAAATACTTTGGAATTCTGCACTATTACGGATCAAACAATTTAGGAAAGGCGCATCACGATCATTAAGTTTTAGAGAATGAGCTTTACATATCAGAACATCTTGAGAAAGCATTAATTACTTTAAATACACTGCAAGGTATGCAATGTCACCAATCTTGGGCATTCGTTAAAAGATCACCCTTGGCACAAAATAATTGTTTTGTTTTGATTTGTATTGTTTTGGAAAAAAATGAATAAAGTATTCCCCTTGTTCGCCCAACCCGAGTCATAATGGCTTGTGCTAACTTCAAGTAAACATATTATTCCGATATTGGAGGTTTAGGCAATAAGTTATAAAACACGTGTATGACCGCTACATGTTAAACCCTTTCGTACGACGTAACTGATGCTCTATCATTCATGTTTATTAAAACGACTGTGCAAATCTGTTTTATTTTCACTACCGTTAAGTAGAAGTAAACTTGAAAATTTTGCAGACTCGGTCTAATTTATGCTATTTTAGTAATTGTAAAGTCAGCTACTGCCATGCAACATAGCCTCCGCATAATTTTAACAGGACAATGGTAAAATGTTGAATTTAGAAACATCCGCAGATGGGATCAAACGGCGATAATCATGATTTCTTTGATGCGACACTTTCGTGCTATTTCGTGAAAGTAAAATGATGCATGTATCGTAACAGAAAAAGCAGCGGGTAATAACTACGTCTACGTAAATATATATAGTATATACAAAGTCTTTGAAGTATAATTATTATACAGGCTCAGTCTACTTTCTGTTCAGCATGAATAAGAAACTTTGAGAAAATTAAATATTGTCATAGCTAAATATATTAAAATCCCTATCCATAATTTAACTGAATATTAAGTCGTTTATGCTTTTGTTTTGTTCTGTCGAAAGTTGCTTTCCCCCAAGTCCTCGTTGTTAACAGTAAAAAGCGAAATAGATTCACAAGAAAATGTGACAAACTTTCAATAGAAATTGTCAACTGTGATAACTTTCGTTCATCCGCAAACACTGAACTGACGAAGTAATTGTACTAACTGGCTAATTACCAATTAAGCCGAAAACGACCATGGAATTTTGTTTTAATTACAAATGAAACTGTAGAAAGAAATCATTGCATTGTCAAATATAACGTTAAATCAAATATTTTAAAGATAATTATTGCATTCTTCTAAAATGGGCAATATGCTATTAACTTTACAAAAACTATTTAAGTAATGTTAAAACCAATAGAAATGTCCACCGATTAATCTATCTTTTATTATTTTTATATTTAAAACGTTATTTCCTAATTAGAGGAATGACACAATGTTTTGACGATTCATCTTCAAATATGTTTGAATTTTACTATAGCTATAAAGCAATTCATGAGCCATTACTGATTTAGTAATGCAGACTGTACGTTATTCTATCAATATATTTCAATGTAATTTAAACAGCTATCTAAAGAGCCAATCGATATAAGCAAATTGGCTGAATATGTCAATTTGTCAGGAAAGCTGTTCCTTGAATTTGGTGTTAATTAAGGAAATACTAGACAATCAATGTGTCAGTACCGCTGAATTGTCGGCTATTTTGTTAGTCAAGAAGAGTTGATACCGGATCTTTACACATATTTGCTAATATCAACAGCATTAAACGCAAAAACAACTGGTAAACATTCCTTAACCTCAATGTGCATTTTTTCAAGTTTGGAATATAAATTAAAATGATTATTGACTATGTACTGCATGATGTAATTTAAAAAGAACGCATAACACTATGTAATTGAGGAAATTTCGGACATCTTAAATGTGCATTATCTTCATTAAATGTTATTTCAAAGTTTTAAGCATTTATATATTTATCACACGAAAATGAAATGTAAAGATATTAAGCAAAGATATATTGCATTATCGCATGGTTTGGAACTTTTCCTTTGTTCTTACTAACCCATTATACTCAGTACACTTCAATGAGCATTTGAAAACTGTATTGATATATAACAGTACAGTTTTTTCATTGCTTCATATAGGAAAAAAACTCGACTGATATATAACGGTTGAGTTTTTTTCGCACCTGTTATATATCAATGCAGTTTTTTTCACAGAGGCTCCAATGGGGCAGTGGTAACGAACATTCCCAGTAGCAAAGAAAAATGCAATCAATAAAATAAAGTAAAATAAATAAATACAATGAAAAATATAAACAAAGATAATTAATGAAATGAAATTTACTCTCATTTAATCAAAAAGGTACATCCGCTGAATAAAATATTTCCACTGAAAAAATTCCTTTAATTAATCTTGAATCAATATTGGTAACAGTCTACAATTCGCCTCTAACATTGGATGTCTCTTGTATTTATTTTTTGCGGCAGCGAAAACAACTTGAAAAAACTGCCTTATCATGAATAACTATAATGTAGCTAACGATTTATTTATTTATTTATTTATTTATTTATTTATTTATTTATTTATTTATTTATTTCTATTACAAAAAAGAAAACATTATGCCATTGCGATAAAACAGTTATAGTATATGAAACTCGTTAGTTACTGGGGTATAACACTTGCTGGGGCGACAATTCGGGATGTTTCTGCAAAAAGAATTGTCTCGGCCTAACGGCCTCGACATTTTTTAGCAGAAACACCCCTTGGTGTCGCCTCAGCCAGTGTTATATCCTCGTAACTAACTCGTTTCATGTACTGTAACTATTACATAAAATCAATGATATATTTGCTGAGACTTTTCCTGACGTTTCTACGTAAAAAGAGAAAAATGAGATTTTGGTAGATTTCATAATTATCATTAAGTAAAACATAATTCTGAAATTTTATACTCACAAGTTATGATCATAGCTTATCTAATAAAATTATATGTTGAAACTTCAGCTAACAAAAACACCTAATTATCTTGTCAGAATGCATGAATATATTTACATATAAGTTTCTTTTGCTCTCAACTCTACATACTACATGTAAAAGTATGTACATCTACATTTTTAGATCGACTATTCGATAAGAATAAGTAGAGCTATTGTAGTCACCCGAGCGTCGGCGACTGCGTCGGCGTCGGCGTAACCACTTATGTTAAAGTTTTTGTAATAGTTTAAATATTTTCAAAGTCCATTGACATATGGCTTTGAAACTTTGCACACTTGTTCACCATCATTACCCCAACCTGTAAACAGGAGGAGGTAACTGTATCAAGCATTTTGACAGAATTATGCCCCTTTTTCGACTTAGAATTTACGTTAAAGTTTTTGTAATAGTTCAAATATTTTCAAAGTCCATTGACATATGGCTTTTAAACTTTACACACTTGTTCACCATCATTACCCCAACCTGTAAACAGGAGGAGGTAACTGTATCAATCATTTTGACAGAATTATGCCCCTTTTTTCGACTGAGAATTTACGTTAAAGTTTTTGTAATACCTCAAATATTTTCAGTCCATTGACATATCGCTTTGAAACTTTGCACACTTCTTCACCATCATTACCCCAACCTGTAAACAGGAGGAGGTAACTGTATCAAGCATTTTTTTTTTACAATCAAGCACTAAAAATAGTCGAGCGTTGCTGTCCTACCGACAGCTCTTATTTCAAGAGATATATCTACAATGAAAGAGAAAACGTTTGGTTAGAAATATGAATGTATTTCAAACTGGTCTTTATTGATGTAAGTTTGAAGCAATGTGCATTGTTTGCAACAAATGTGCTTTCATTTGAAAAAAAAACGAGGTACATATTATATGTTTTCTTACAATTATATTGATTAAACTTAACTGACATTTAGAATATTGATAGATTCTCTGGAAGAAACTACTCAAAAGATCATGTGATTGGTATAAAAACAAAAATTTCATCAAAAGTTTCATAGAGATTTAAAACGATTTTACTGGCAGAAAAAGTTAGTAAAAGCTTAAGATAGAAGTTGCTTGCCTTATTTTTTGACTTGCATATTGACATTTCACTTACTGATTCGGAGACTGATATGAGGAAATTGAAATACAATTTCTCTAATCAATCTTATGCATCCTTAGGGAATAAAGATAATTTGCATTAAACGTAATGTATTTATTACCTTAAGAATATAAAAAATGCTGGTACATTAAACCGACTTAAAACTTAATGCACACACAGGTGCAAAAATGTATATTGCTGACGTCGACCCATTGGTTGTTTCACATCATGTATATTTTGTGTTCGTATATGAGCCCATTATAGCTATGTTATGCCCTTTTTCCCAAACTGATTTTTAATCATATCGATCCCAACATTCGCAATTCAACGGAGCTAAATGACAATTTGAAATATAAATTTGTTGTTGTTTTTTTTTTTTTTTTTTTTTTTTTTTTTTTTTGTTTTTTTTGGGGGGGTTCGCATGACACGTGTCTTTTTGAATAATATGACTTTTAAACATTAATAAATAAGACAAACAGAACAGCAATAATAGTTGTTTACCATTACAGCACTTTTAACACAATAGTTGCTCTTAGAAAAATCTATAAACCCTGAAAACATAAGCAACACATCTAGCAACACATCTCAAAAACAGGAAACATTTTCGAAGCGCAATTTTCACATGCGTTGTGGAACATTTTTCGTTACTCGCGTCAGGACGCAATGCTTCTCTATTAAAATATTATAATTATTATTTTTATTTTTATTATTATTATTATTATTAACCTTGCATTCATTACAAGAACTAAAATAGATATTGCCTTTTTTATAAATATTAGAGAACTGATTATAAATCACTGCGGCTCACTCAGTTATTGACATAATTGAATAGTTTTCAAATTTTATTCAGAGGCGAAGAAGTTCGATATTTCAGATTTAAATCAATCAGTTAACACTTTATCAAAATATAAATACATCATATAAATGACGTTGAAATTAATCTTTTCAACATATTCAATTGAAAAAATTATTCCAGATACTCTGTCATGTTAAATTTTTTCTCGTATTAATCATATAAACATGGAAAAGTTATCTACCGTATCAAAATACAAAATACTGAATCTTAAGAATATCGACATTCTTAAAGCACTTTGAAGAAAATGGTATGCAAAAGAATAAATTGTTTTTTTACTATTTTTGTTGTGTACTAGCAATTGATAAAACTCTTTGACTATGTCCCAGTATTTTGTTTGTTCATTTTGTTCCTTTTATTCTATGAAACGATGTCATCATAATGCAAATATCTAGCGTGCAGACATCAATATGATATATTGAACGATACAACAGGAAATTGGTCCGACATAAGTGTTAATGACCAGCATTCAGCATGTTAATTGACGTCGTCTCAAGCAAGACTTTTGCCTCTTGCCAACACTTCTCATCATTATAATAGACAACAAGCAACCCGATTTAGAAAAGTGAAGGATATGTGCCCAGACAGTTCCGTAATGTTGACATACACTTTGCAGCATTCCAAGGTTTTGTATTAATTAAAGTGGTATGTCAACGTCTTCAATGGGCACATTGTATTTTAGATACATAAATAGATTTTTTTTATTCCGATATAACTATATTTATGTCGGAGGGAGGGGGTCGAAGGGGGTTCGTGGGTTACCTATTTCATTACAATTAAAGCTGCACGCCTCCAGAAGAGCAAAAATATTTCGATAAAATCAAACCTGAGAAAAATGTACTAACATTTTATAAAAAGTATAAAGATTCAAAATTCTAGTAAAAATTTACATGTTATGTGCGTTTAATGACCGATTTTTTCAGTATTTTTAACTATATTTCTACTGCGTTACTAACGCAGTAAGGGCTATTTTTGCACATTTTGACCTCTGAATGGTTATTAACGCGGATTGTAAGTGCCATTGATTATGTGAAACTTGCATTCTTTTGGTAACTTCACAATATTATACTGTTAAATACATTTTCAAATTTTCATGAAAATTAGCATGAATATGGAGGCGTGCTGCTTTAACGCATATGTTTTTATTATATTATTGTTTCCGATACATTTAACTATAAAGATATTGTATTATGGACAAGAGCTGAAACAAATTATATCAAAGACATATTTTCTTATCATGACATGACCATTTAGAACAGTATACCTTTAAATATTCTCAATTATGATAATCTTAAATGTTCTAAAGAAAAATACAAAACATATAGTTAGCATATAATAAATTGTTCTAATGCAACTTACTATGATTCATCACATAAATAAATGTTCATACTACTCATCAATAATTTATTTACCAGCAATATTTTACACAAATTTCCAATTGATATATTTAAATTGTTTTTATATCAATATTTGAAATACTGACGGGGAATGTGACATGGTAAATCAATTAACTTAACTTTTGATTGTTACATCCTCTAATTAGAGTTTAGCTGGTGCTGAAGTGATTATGATTATTATCAAAAAATGATTATAGACGAGATATGTTCATTCTAAAGTATTTTTCTTCAGATCCAGGGAAAATATTCTACATTGCTTTAAGTAAGATTTGTAATACAGTCTTGTCATATCAAAGATAGGTTAAGGTTTTGAACAAAAACAAAAAACAGTTCGCCCCCGAGAAAAAGAACAATAAAAACAAAAAAGACATAACCCTGACTATATTTATTCATCTTCAAAATCCTTGACATGTTTTCATCTAAAATATACAGAAGATAGAATCATTATGATATTTATACAAAAAAATCATTTGTTAACGTTCCATGTGTGAATCAAACAAGGCCATATTTCAAATACATATCTTTGATTGGATATAACTTATATATTCCCTGCTGATTGAATATAAAGAGTAAGTTTCTTTCATACATAAAAGCCATCGGCTTGGTTGATTTTTATAAAGAAGTAAAAGATGTTTCATATTCACAAAAAAAAAGAAATACATTTCACCACGACAAAGAATGAAAAAATGTATTTATGATGTATTTATAATATGTGTATTAGATGTATATGTACAGGGAGAGGCGATGTATATTTTTTTTTGTAAAATTTCGTAAACATACGTATGATATGCAAAAGATAAACCAATCAAAATTAACACTATATTTATACATTTGTATTTGAATTATAACTCAAAGGATCTGGTTGTGTATTGATTGATATACGATAAAAAAACAACAAAAAAGAAGGATACGTACTCTTCAATTTTATTCGGATTACGGAGCGTCAATTTTAATTAAGCATTTAAATAAATTCGGTCTATATGCTACATGTATGACAGTAGATATAATAAAATGAATAACAATCACGGAATGCAGTATCGTGAAGGTAAGACGACACCAACAAGAATATGTTATTTTATTAAGCTTTTTAACGCTATAATATCTAATCACGAAGACTTATTCATCAGACATTAATGTTTACAAATTTGGAGGATTATGCTTTATTTCAGAACATTCTTGATAAATCTACAACAGATCTAAATAAAATCTATACAGCCATACGTTGTTTACAACAGAATTGCAATCAATTTATATCAACAATTCTAGTCTGTATCCCACAGCTGATTAGGAAATATTGCAGTAGTAGATTATTGACATTTGCAGATGTCATAACATAGCTAAATCAGTGTATACAATTAAAAAACTATATTTGGGCCGTGCCATGACAAAACCAACATAATGCGTTTGCGACCAACATCCGCGCAGTCTGATCAGGATCCATGCTGTTCGCTTACAAACCCTATAACAAGTAGAGAAACTGATAGCGAACAGCATGGATCCTGACCAGACTGCGTGAAACAACAAATCAAGAAATAATTATATTTACATGAATGTTGTTTGCAAGTGTGAGATACATGATCCGATATGTCAAATATTTATATAGCAGATAATAAATTGTTCTAAGAACAGTTTTTATTATTCTTCATGTTTAAATGTTCATAATTGATCATTTAGAACTTAATCAACATTTTTTTCAAGCTAAGAATATCTATATGATGTATTTGCATTGTTGTCACCAATATTTGAAATACTTAAGGAAAATTTGTCATCCACTTTAAAATATAGAAACATTGGACTGAATTAATGAACAAAAGAATAAAGAAATGTTATTAAAGGTTAATGTGAATTAGGCCTTAAATTTATAAATCTGTTTGCACAAGAAAGAACATGTAAAAGTCCAATGCAGTTAAAAGTTTCTAGTTGTACTTGGTATTGTCCTACAGAGAAAACGAATTTAGTAGTATTCCACTATATTCCTTCATCAATAATATCATTATATATAAAATATATTTAACTATTATCACAAAACGATTTGCTGTACAGCTAGTTCTTAAGAAATGTCATGGGGTTTGAATCTGGTGAGCTGATTGTAAATGACTTACATTATCATCCCCCTATGTAGTTAGAATAATATGTCATCTTCACCTTAACATTATTGCTACGTTGTTTATCTGAACAGTCGCGTCTTGATTAAGTTAATACTCTGACATATGTAAATGTCATGTAATCATTAATGCAGTGTCTGATTTGAAGTGACATATGCAAGTCTCGGTATTGCAAATATAAATAGATTATTTCTTCGAAAGATATAACGTTTCTTATAAGGACTAGATGTACAAGATTGGTTTTGATTTTTTGCGATGTATGAAAGAAGAATTGTTCTAAATAATTTAATACATATAACGTATTAGAGATTTAAAAAAAAATGTTTGAAATAAATTTTACCGATCATGTGATATTTTACATTTAATATCAACAATTAAAGTAACAGTATGCAGTTTACTATGTAATATTATAAAATCATGAGTATCAAATAAGAAATAACAAGAAATAATAGGGACTTAATTCGTAATAAATATAGAGTTGATTATATCTTATTCAGTTGATTTATATTTTATTGCATACGTATTAAAAATGAGCCAAAACATAAAAAAAACATATATTTTAAAAGCAATAAAAATAGCAATTAATTTTGCCAAGGCTCTTAATTATTTTCCTATACTGCCAGTATATTTGATATATATATTATTTGATGGTGAAATGTTGCGATAATGTCAACTATCAATGAATGAACACAGACATAATTATATTTTATATTTTCTGCAAATGTTTGTTTTATTCGGATCCTCAAGAATATTTTTAAATTATCAAGTTAAAATAAATTAAGAGTGATTGAATACGAATGAAAAAAAAATAACAATGCATTCTCTTATATGAATTAAAATGATAGTTATTAAGTTATTAAGATACGTTACTATGAATTTAATATTTCTATACAGTGTTTTGGCTTTTTATTTCACCTAAAACTCTGCTTCACGAACTAAACTAGAACTGCCAATGCATGGCGTGAATACCCCCGCATACCACTTTGTCTGAATCAACAGTGGCCATTTAGAGTTCAAGGACAACCTCACTGCCAAATATATTGGATTGCTAGTTATACATTCTCCAAGCTTCAAATGTGGAAATTTCAAAATAAATACACTGCCGACACCTTAAGCATTTGAGCAGACAAGCTTATTATAGAAAAAATCCCTGTGACCTTGACATTTTACACAGTCACCTAAAAATCAATAGGGGTCATCTACTACGAGTCATAAACAACCCCAACACCAAATATGAAGATTGTTCACCAAAGCATTCTAAAGCAAGCCCCTGTGACATTGACCTTTGACCCAGTGACATAAAAATCAATAGGGGTCACCTAATGATTATGAACAACCTCCATGCCAAATATGAAGATAATGGGTTAGCAGTTTCTTATGTCATTGGGCGGACAAACTTTTTGAAGTCAAAGTCCCTGTGACCTTGACTTTTGACTCAGTGACCTCAAAATCATTAGGGGTCATCTACTAATCACGACTAACCTCCATGCCAAATATGATGACTGTGGGTCAAAAAAATCTTAAGTTATTGGGCGGACAAGCTTTTTAAGTCAAGGCCCGAGACCTGACCTTTAACCTTGTGACCTCAAAATCAATAGGGGTTATCTAATAATCATGACTAACCTTCATGACAAATATGAAGATTGTGGGTGAAAGGAATCTTAAGTTATTTGGCGGACAAGCTTTTTTAGTCAAGCCCCTGTGACCTTGACCTTTAACCCAGTGATCTCAAAATCAATAGGGGTCATCTTCTAATCATTACTAACCTCCATGCCAAATATAAAGACCATGGGTCAAAAATATCTTAAGTTATGGGCGGAAAAGCTTTTTTAGTCATTGCCCCTGTGACCTTGACCTTTGACCTGATGATCTCAAAATCAATAGAGGCCATCTAATGGTCATGACCAACCTCCATGCAAAATATTAAAACTGTTGGTCAAAGGAATCATAAGACATGAGCGGCAGGCTTGGGGCCATTATATTGCAAAAGGAATGCATTTCATTACCATTACTTTGAGGTTAAGTGCAGTATCAGTACCATTACTTGATTTTGAGCAAGTAATGCAGTATCATTACCATTAATTTTGAGCATAAGACAAGGAAAACCCGACGGACGGCCGGACGGGGAGACGTCCGGACGGACGGACGAGCCGATTCCTGTATACCCCTATTACAACTTCGTTGTGCGGGGTAAAAACATTATAGCAAATTTAAAATCTCGTAAAACATGTAACGGACATTTCTTTAGCCGTGCGCCACTTTTATTACTCTTTGTATAAACCCCTAATTCTCATGTTGAAATTCTTTTCTAGTTTTCCGGTTTATTACATCTATTGTTCGTGATAGTGTAGTACTTTGAAAAAAATCCCCTTCTTCAGGAACAGGAACTATGTTAATTATATTACATGTATAAGAAATGTATTTATTCATTCAACACTGAAAAGCAAAAGTGTTTTTAATCAGAGACGAATTATTATGTTGTATTATACACTACTGTATCAATGAAACATGTTATGGGTACGGATTTATATTGAAATTAGGTCCTCTCTTTTAGAAGAATAAATACATACCGAAAGTAATGTTATAATATTATTGTATGCTGTAAAAAGAAATTGACCAAAGATGAGATTCAAAATTTAGTATTAAAAATGGAGGAAAACGAAAACAAATTGTGTGTTACCAAGTTCTGCTATTTTACACATTATGGAATTTTTACCCAGTTAAAACATAAAGTTTCGATTATTACCAAGATAACGTTACATTCATGGATAAGCGCTGTATCACGTTGTATTTATTAGACAATACTTGAATTATCACGATGAAATATCAACTTTGTACAACTATGCTAAATTTCCTATGTAGTAAACACTGCCACTTATATATTACTAGAACTTAAAGTTACATTATTTTTGATGGAACATGAGTAACAACAATAACAGAATTATCATAACCCGTTCAATATACTGATATTACAGAGCTATACTGCCATACGGGACAAATTGCATAATCATTTTATATCGTTATGGGACCTATCAGACAATAAAAGTGGTAGTATCTAATCAAATGCAAGAACAAAAAATAATAGAGACCGTTTAACTGCAGACAACGACACGATTACTGTATAACAGCTCTTGTGAGAAATCAAGTAAGAGTAAGCTTGTCTTTAAAGTTACATCACCAATATTTTCTTACAATGTTACTTGTAAATAGTGACCAGTTGAATAAATATTGGCATTTGATTACAATTAATTTTATTTTAGAATAATACAACAGTAAATTATAATAATCGCAAGTATAACTTTTTTACATATCATCATCTACTTCTAATCATTTTTATCCATATTCTTAACACCTACTATGACGTCCTAGCAAATAAAGACTTTTTTATGCAAAGAAAGATTAAAGACATATTTAATTTGTTCTTAAAGCAGAATGCCTCCAGATAAATGCTAGTTTTCATGAAAATTTTAAAAATAAATTTAAAAGTAAAAAATATTGTGAAGTGAACAAAGAAAGTAATATCCACTTTGCAAACGGCACTTACAATCCATGTAAAAAGGTCAAAATATACATAAATACATCTTACTGCGTTAGCAACGCAGTAGAATTATTATAGTGATTGATACTGCAAAAATCAGTCATTTATCGCACATAATAATAATGTAAATAATTAATTGAATATTTAATCTTTTTACATTTCTTAAGATCTTAATACATTGTTCAAAAGATTGAATTTCATTAAATATAATCATTATCAAGTATTTTGATTAGTTCTGTTGTAATTTTATAATTCTGCAAACAAGATTTATGACGGAAGCTTGTATTGTTTTCTTTTAAGTAGGTCGCATATCTTATTTTTTATCGATACATGTATATTCATAAATATACATTGTTTACTTTTGTATGATGTTTTGTAAAATGAAATGCATGATTGTAGAATAAATTATGAAATTTGCGAGAAGAACATGTTTATAACACATTTTATGGTGAAATATTTTAGATGTAAAAAAATAATTGTAGAATTCAACGTAATTCTGCTGATGTCGAACAGCATTTAATGCATAAAATGTGAAATAAATAAATCAAAGAGAACACTGAAAATAGTTTGTGCGATTTTTAGCCCCTACTCAGTTGGTCAGTTTGCAAAGTTAAAATTTATAATTCTGGTAAAACGAAGTGAACAAATTATCTAAAATTTTTAACCCAAGGTATTCGTTCATATGTCCATTAAATGTTTCATAAATCGTGAAAAAAATATTTCCAGTCCCATTATGCAAGAAAATACTTTAGTGAAGTCCTTTAAATAACATTTCCTACAAGAAAATAAATGTTTTGAAGACAAATGTCTAGAGACATTTTTAGGATATGAAGTTTCTTAGGGATCAGTGAACATGTCAGGTAATCTAAATTCAATTAGGTTTTCCAGAAATATCAGTCTTTGAAGTTATAATGTCAATGTAAGCCAAGGGTTGTCTGTTGCCCGTTTTAACTAAGCTCAGTACAAAAAGTTTAGCAATGTTAACGAAGTTCAGTATTTAAATTCATATTTTATACAATGTTCTATCAGTTTAATGAGTTTATGAAAGCAGTCCTATTTATAAAGAACAGTAAGTCAAACATATAACATACGTGGCATAAGATTTAAACAATAAAATACATGTTCACAATAATAATTAGCCTTAAATAGAATTAAGTTTTTAATTTGAAAACGTTATTTCAGAAAATATATTGTATTTTATGAATATGATATCACAGACCGTTAACTGTATAGATTTATAGTTAGTTTTCACTTGAAGTATTATTTTTGTCACTTCATTAATGTATTGCTGCATTAGTTAAATCAAACAATAAACTGTAGTTGTAAAAATATTAATTACGATATTCTAAAATAGATTTCTTTAACACACGTAACAAACAAATATTAATCATGGTTTTATAAACCTAAATAATAATACTAAAATGAAACTATACACTTAAATAAAATATTGTTATGCTTTTATTACCCTGATCGAGTATAAAATATTCAGAACATTTGTATTCAAATCATTATGGATTGCAGTTAAATTATTTGAACATAAATTGTGTTTCTTAGAATGTCAGATCAGAATATAAATAAGAATAACTTGATTTGTTTGATGTCTGGAAAATCAAAATTAACATTTGAAGCGTAATCAAAATCTAGATGTCGCTTTGAAAGATAGGTAGAACAATAAATTGAAAATTAATGAATCCGAAATATCTCTTAAAGATCAGTATGTATCCTTATGGGAAATTTAGAATCCGATTTATCAGTAAAGGTCGTCATTGGTTATGCAAAGAAAACAATTGCCTAGAGAGAATAAAGGATTTTAATGGCATTAGCGGTCTCCAAAATCACAACAACAATCTAAGAAAACGTCTGTAAACAATTGAAATATGTAAATGATGTTGTATCATAGTTTGGAGACCTTTCTGTTGAAAATGTGTCAGGATTAAATCGTATACATATACATGCACAGTGCGTTAACTTGAGTGCGGGTATTAGTTACCCGCCATCCAGAGCATGCCCATTGATTTGCTGGGGTTTACATATTGTGACGGCAGAGAAAGGGAAAGCGACAGAAATGTCATATTCAGATGTTCGTTCATTGGTTCATTTTTGCAGGGGTTTCATATTGTGACAACAGGGAACGTGCTTTTATGTTTGACTATGATACAAAAGAGAAAGAACACCAAAACACTCGGCAATCTGATTAATACTCGGCGGCTACGCCCCCTCGTACAAATCAGATAGCCTCGTGTTTCGGTGCTCTTTCTATTACTTAACTATGCAACAGCTCTAAAATAACGAGGCATATAATCGCCGACGGTAAAACTTGTCTTACAATTATGTTTTGCGAATGTAATTACCAAGCTAGAGGATAAATGTGTGCTTAAAGACATTTACAGATATATCTTATTTCGCAAAAACAAAAAGTCATTGCAATTCTTAAAGAGATTTCCATCGAGGTTCAAAAGCTTAAAACATGAAACATGAATATCTTACAAAGGTCATTTGAGACACTTTAAACAGAAAGATATGCAAACTATAATTTATAAAATAAACTCAGAAATTAATTGAAAATATAATAAGTCTGTTTTGTTTTTTTTTGGTTTTTTTTTGCGAAAAGCGTTGCAAAGATTTTCAATATTTGTTCATTTTTTCCAGTTAGAATAATTATTCTGGAAAACGGAGTGAGTGAAAGATTTTAAATTTTTTAGACAAGCTATGAGTCTAGACCTACACCAAATGGAACATAAATCCTATTCTTACTTTATCTGATTGGGTTGTTCCAATATTCCACACCTGATTAATGTTAAATCACAATTAGGATATGCTGCTGCCTGCTTTTTAATTTTGTCTTTTGGGGTCTTGTCTGTAATATGCAGGCTACATTACCTCTGACCCCCATTCAAAATTCCATTTTGCTTAATTTTGTCATTTTTTCTCGTTTAGGGCACACACATTTTTTCTTTACTTGGGTACCATATGCCGCTTTTTATGGAATGGAGATAATGTGTCATATTGAAGGTTCCATGATAACCGCCATATTCAAAATTCAAAATTGTACCAGCTGATGTTTAATGTCTGCAACATTTTCAGTTTTACTTCAGTGATTATTATTTATTTAACAATCTATGATATATGTTTGATATCTTAATATGGCTCTAAAATCAATATTGCTTCATTCTTTAGAAATGTCAAACATGGATTTAAGATTGTTAGGATATATTGCATGTTTGGTGATTTATGGCTGAAAACGTAGCGCTGAATATGCAGTTACGTGTCGCAAAGGTATCAAAATGTTACCAAAATTACTGTTGTATTTTGACAGAGGTTTGGTGCATCATTAACCGATTTAAACTCCCTAACAGTGCTTAGGCTGCTGACCGTTCCAAAGCGAAAGCGGCACCCCTCTGTGTTCTTGTTGTTTCATACTGTTTTGGTGACACGTTTGTTTGTATCTATTGTTGTTTTCTCGTCTACCGCAAGTATCTTCCATTTTGCCCCTAGTTTTATTTTTAATTTTTATTACTTATTTCTGCTCCTACCTTCCCCGAATATCGAATCGCCTTCCCCTGTGCCATTTCACTTTTAGGGCCTATTAATCAATCAATTATTTGTTTTCTCTCATTTCCTTGTCGGTTACTATTATTTCGTTTTAAGTATCATTTATATTATCCCGTCAGTGTTCTACCTTGCGCCCTGTCCTATTTTTGTTCTAGTTCCTCCAAGGCTCCTTGCCGCTGGTTCTTGTTGCTGGGTCGTTTGGGGTTGCGTTCATTGAACGTCGCCTTTCCTTGTTGATCTTGTTTGTCATATTATATTCCATACAAAATATCATTTCACTGTAATTATACCAATTGCTAAAAGAAGTAAAAATGCAAAAGTTAGTTTCTGATTGGAGCAAATGAGTATGTTTTGGTAACTGTAACAAGAAACCAAAATATAAACATTTTTGAGAAATAAAACTTATCGCATTTCTGAGGCATAATTGGCCTTTAACAAGATCAAATACTGTTTAAATTGTCGTATGTCTGTTTGCTTACTAATAATTGGGAAATAGAAATGTATGACAAAGTAGACTTGACGGTTAGTACATAGACTTGACGGTTAGTACATTTTCATATTCGAATGAAAGACATAGACCATGTTATACTCTGTCACAATTTAACTTTCATTTAACACCAAGGGACTAAAATGAAATCTTGAAGAACACAAGGGGTGTTTAATATGAATACAATTAGGCTAATATTAACCACGTTTTGCACGAATTATGTACATGACAGTAGACATTTTATTTTATTCCAATAGGCTTTAAAGTCCATGAGGACATAAAACATGCACAATAACGAACAGTGTATGTCATAAACATATATACATAATATCAACAATCATGAAAAAGTTTGGAGAAGATCATTTTTGATTAATAAAGTAAATACCAGCCGAAATATTCTTTAGTAGTTACATAATGAATACTTTCATATCAAAATTGATCTTTGAACAACTAACTTATAGGTCTCTTATATATAAATATACACATACATACACATATATACATGCACATACATGTATCGCATAGTTGGTTGTGTACGCTCTCAATTTATACAATGTATGTTTAAATCAATTTAGCCTGACTTTGATAATTAAGAGCTTGACTTACGCTATCTACCCATGTATACTAAAGCTATTAAAGCTAAAATGGTTGGGAAAAGGTCTCCGTTCGCTGACTAAATACGGCCCTTATTCAAGAAAATCTGTATTCTTGATAAACAGGCAAAAAAGATATTCAATAAAATGTGTCGTGTTTATGGGAATCATGAACTTTCTTATTCATCTGTCACACGGTGGTGTAAGAAATTTAAAAATGGTTTTGATTCAGTCGTCCTAAAACTGCAACTTCGCCAAATATGGTTGAAAATGTAAAGGTTGTGATTTCTACGTTGGTATCTCTGTAGGAGCTGTTCATACAATTCTCAAACTTGATTTAAAAATGAGAAGGATATTAAGTGCATCACCTTCTTACAAAAAAAGCTAAAACTTTCTTTTAAATTCTTATCTTCTATATTCTATTTCTCGAGTAAAAATCTCCTAACAATTATTGAAACAGTTCCCTAAATACAACACTCGATCTTTCACAAATATCATCACTGGCGTTGAGACGTTGGAGACATCTGCGGATGTTTCTCAGTTCAAAATTTTGCCATTTCATGTTTAAATGTTGAAATCTGTTTAAGCCGGTGCGTTGACGGTAATGTGCACTTTACAGTACCTAAAATGAATAGGCTCAAACCAAGCCTGGATCATTTTCAGGGATTCTTATTTTTTCTTTAATTTTTTTTTCACTATTTGAGCCGGAGCGAAAGATACATAACAAAATATATGCAAAGGAAGTCAAAGACCTTGCATAGCAAAACGAACCATGAGCGTAAAAAAGTTCATGTATGTAATTTTCTTTATCAATCAAGGTTCCGCTATTCAAATTGCCGTACCAAAGGGTAAATCTGTAAGTGCCAAGTTTTACAAAGGCTAGGTCTTACATAAATTCGAAACGCGAAAAAATCTCGGTTCGGCTAATTTTTACTGTCTGAACGGTTTACCTCAAACAGATTATGAAAACTCATTTAAAAATTGAATGAAAAGATCAAAACTTTGTATATCACCAGTGGTGAGTATTTTGAAGGACTGAGATAATTATTTTGGCACTGTTTTTAAGCGCTTCTGAAAATTGACCCAATTGCATTCATATTTGAACTCCCCTCGTATCAATGTTTCGTTACTGCTGTGTTCCTTTTTATATTTTAATTCCTTTATGCATAATGGCATTAAAATCAAATCGGATACTTTAAATGGAACAGTATATAAACGCAGTCACTGTACCCTCTCTTCGTTGCGGTATACCGTAACCCGGATATTGCTGGATATTATGAGGACTTTCATGATCCCCTTTCGTGACTTTGAGCGGGGAACAAAGGTAAGTTCATTAACGATAGTGAGTCATTTTGAACTGCTTTGATATAAATTTTAGAGAAAAAACAAATAGTTCGATAATTTCTCTAGTAAGTAAAAACCCATAAAATGGTGAGAAATACCATTGTAATGTAATTAGGAGGTAAAACTCGTCTCTTTGCTCACGTGATAAATGAGATCGGAGCAGTCAAGTTTGATTTGTTTATGCATATACTTCCTTAAAATCAAATGAAATGTGATAACGATATTAATGTTTATGTTGTAAATGTTCAATCACAATATGACAGCGCATTTTGAGATTAAATACACATGCCAGTGTACAGGGTATTGCGTAGGAATTGCTCGCCGGGGTCATGAGTATTGCTTTTTAGTGTAACTAGTATTGCTTATTAATATGGAGTAAATGCAAGGAGTAATCACAGAGTATTTATAACATTCAATCTTAAATATTTCTTATTGTGTATACTTATTGACACTATATGTGCAGTGCGAGGAGTAATCACAGAGTATTTATAACATTCAATCTTAAATATTTCTTATTGTGTATACTTATTGACACTATATGTGCAGAATATGCAGATTTCGGATGTACTTTACTGGAAACATCTGCGAATAATCCATAGGTAGTGAGATTTTTATTCCTGCTCATGAAAAAGCTCAGTCGAACAAAGTCAGCAATTTTCTGTGTTTACAAAGTTCTTGTTGCTGTCGAAGGATCAACCTTTTCATGATTTATTATTTATTATTGCATATCTTAGATTAAACATATTTAGTTACGCTCGATTGCAAAACAAGGTCTGCAACTTACATTAATCTCTTTCAAGTCTGCTTCCTAGAACCAACCAATACTAGTGTCATATGAAGAAACATAGTCGTGTAACCGATAAGGGCTCGAACCCATGATCCCTGAGTTGAGAAGCAGACACTTTAACAATTAGGCCACTGCTCTCCTTTATAACTTACTATAAATAGTAACACATTTGCATTGAAAGTGCATTAATGCTGCCTCAAGATTGTCAATATTAGACGGTATTGAGCAATTGTGCCAATACTTGATATCAACCCACTTCCTTCCTACTATTTCCTAAATTCCATATAAAGGTAACTTTTGGTCATTTTCCACCTGCATTCGAGCAACGGCAGACCATCTGCATACGTCAATAGCAATGAGTTATGTCTGCCGAGCGGGTACATCTCAAACCGAATAATTAATTTTGATACGATTATGATAAAGGGCAGAACATGCAATAAAAAAGGTTATGATATAGGGCAAGACGATACCCGCATACTTAGACGGCATTGGCCCTCGGGCCAATATTCTACTAAGTGTGTCGATATGTTTCTTAAGGAACACTTGCCCTGTAAAAACCTATAACTAATGTCATCTAATGTTTTTCTTCTTTTTAGAGATGGGTCTCCCTGGTCACAGTTTCTTGAGACATGTTTGAATAAATATCATAAACAGAACATAATCAGCAAAATAGAATAGCATCGATAAACAGACGTAAAATTTATACACAAATACCTATTTTACAATGAAATTTGCTCATTATGTTTTGCAATACACTGTACAGTAAAGTTGGGCTATTGTGCAATACTCTGTACACTGAAAATCAATACTCGCTACACTTTTTGTATCTTTTTTGGCCTGTATCTTTTTGTACGTTCACACTTTTGCCTGAAATTTGGACTAAGTATACTTGGATTATAAATTTAAAAAATTGCTGTATTCAAGTTTTTTTCCTTGGTAATATAATAATGCCTAACGATTCTACAGTATCGTGGTCAGTATTTTCTAGTGAGCAGCCGATCGTTTAGGGGTAGTTTAATCACTTTCATAAATACTTATTATAATTTGATGTCTTTTAGAGCTACGAAAATACCTCTATCGAGCAATATCCGGGGTACGGTATATCGCAGTGGTCTTGCGACGGCAATTAACATTCAATGTGTTCTATGTATTGCGATTAGAAGCACATGTTACTTCCGATCATATTGGCCTTCTTCGGATCCTATATATTTCAACTTAACATTTGTTTGTTTGTTTGGGTTTTACATCACACAGGCACATTATATGTCATATGGCGACGATCCCAGGTGCGCTTCAGACACGAACGGGCGCCCGAGTAGAACCAGTGACACTCCGTAAACTATATGGATAGTTTCTCTTTGAGTTTTTCTTGCAATAACAGAAAGATGACTTACAAAGAACATGGTCCCCATCAGCATGAAAAAACAATACTTTACGTTTACACTCTTATTGAACATATGTTGGGAACAATGTTGGGAAAATTTGTTTCGTTCTTCTTTTATATTGTTTTAGATCAGTTGAAATAAAATAAATTAGTAATTCAATCCCTACACATTTCGATTCTTTTATTCTGACTTTTATTTATTTTATGTCTTACATCGGAGATTTTAACTTGTAATAAATAAAACCATCTGTTGATGATTAGGCGATATCAGGTGTGCAGTTGAAACAATAACAACAACCAGATTTTATTCATAGAGATTGACGTGTCGAATGAATATTCTGTGTATTTCTAGAATAAAATTAGCATTCAAAATAAAATGCGCTAAACGTTTCTTATGCTGCAGTGTAAAAATGGCATCAAAATCAAGTCTGTCTTTAAGTTACTGAGAGACGAAACACAAAAATATTTAATGTCTAAAATCTTTAGTCAGGACTAAAAATGTAACTAGATTGATTGATTGATTGATTTATTTGTGTGTATATATATATATGTCATATTACAAAACAAATTAAGACAATTTATCACAGATATATCTATCACATTGTTTTTAACACAGTAATTAATTGAAAAATAATAACTTTACATTCATAATTAAATCAAAGATCTTGTTGACTTCAAGACAATATATACAACACATGATAACCCATGAAAGTTCAATATAAAATAGAGAACTTATTTCCAATGGGGTCCTTTGATGGTAAAGAATATATTTTCTTGAGAACTGGCATTCAGGTCCATACTTAGAGATGATATACTGGACTGATGTTAAATTTCTAAGACCAAATAATATTAATTTCTATTGCACATTATGTTAATTACATATATCACATATTTGCAGGAATAATACTATGAATATGATTAGTTAACACACCAATGAAAGATATATATTTATATATATCACAAAACCAATCACAAGATACATTTATATAAAACATACTATATTGATTAAAACAATTATCTCTAAAACTAATAAAAAATAAAATCAGCTTGTTTAAATTGTTTCATATTTTTGCTTAGTTCAGCTTTTACTTTCTTTTTAAAGTTAAAAAAGTTACTTTCCTTTTTAATATCAAGTGGGAGCATGTTCCAATCCCTAATACCATGGTAAAAAAATGTACTTTTTGTAAAACTATTAACATGGGGTATATGAAAGTTCCCTACACTGTTTCTACTATTATAACAATGAACATCAGACTTTAAAGAAAAGTTATCGTACATATAAGATGGACACTATTTATTAAATATTTTGTGTACATGATTGAGTCTTAACTGTATGACTCTATTTTCTATATTAAGCCACCCAATACTGCTAAAATCAATAACTTTCAATGATGTTCTAGAGGAATAACCATGAATATAACGAACAACTTTGTTTTGTGCTACTTGAAGTTTATGTTTAAGTTGTTTAGTAAGGCCACTGTACCAAGATGAGCTGGCATAATCGAAGTGACACTGTATTAAAGAGTTACATAATAGTTTTCTTAGCTCCATATTCAAACTGTTGCCTTGTCTATACAAAAATTTTAATCGAGAGTTTACTTTTTGTACTATATTATCAACAATAGAAGTGGCTGAGAGATCATTATCCAAGATAGAACCGAGATACTGATGGCTGAGATTGTATGGTGTGATTATTACAGTGTATTTTAAACTGCTCTAGTTTTGACAATTTCCTCTTAGAACTAAAAACAATACATTCTGTTTTACCAAGATGTAATGGTAGCTTATTATCAACAAGCCATTTACTTCAATTTTCTAGTTCCTTACCCAAAACATTACAGATCTTATAGATAAAAGTAAGAAGCATTTATTTACTCTTCGTAAAAAAAAAACTATTGAAATATTTACTTTACTATGTGATAAATAAAACATACATTAAAAACAGTCCGTAATATGTTATTTTAATAGTTAAGTTAATAACTTGTACCGAAAAATATAAATACTTAAAAATATATACAACATATTCTCTTACAGGAACCCCTCCAAGAACGTAAATACAAATTGACATTCAGTTTAATTTCGTCTGCTTAATTAATACTTTTTAAATTGTGATTTTCTCAAAACAAGGCAAAACACGGCGTTGGTAAGGCGGGTAGGGTACGATGAAAATAATTCACGCAGAAGTGTCTTTTGAGAACCCTGTTCAATAACTAGTACTTTATTTTTTTATTTTATCGTTTTCTGATAGATTGATACTTTCCTAGAATTTTATGAAATCAATTATTAAATTTTGTACAAATTTATATACTAGAATGATACAATTTTAAGCCTCTGTAATGTAAATTGTTTTCGATGTATATTTTAAATCACCATCATATTCAATATGTGTCTTACCTGTTTCTAAATTATGTATTAAAGTATCTATATTAACAGCAATCATATGTAAAGTATATGTGATATAAAAGTCTTTAGAATGATGATAGTAAGTAACACTACATCGAGTTTGAAATTTGAGGAATACTTTAAATGAGATTTTTCCCTAAGGATGCAAATGTTTGTTTAAAAGATAATGTGATTATTTCTCAAAATTTCAATTTCGTGTAATCAGTCTTCGAATCAGAGTGTCTAAAATTGAATGTCAATACGCAAGTTTAAGAATAAAATCATGAAGCGATTCTCTTGCATTTGTATTCGAATGGCATTGATTTAATATCTTCGTGTTTTCGTAGAAAGTCGATTAAAATATCAACGACAAAAATTACTTATTGAAGCGAATCAAATGATGAGAGATCATTATCGTTTGAGAGCATGCTCAATGACTTATAACCAACAAATAAACTGTTTCACGGAAAAGATAATCTAAATATTAGTTACTTATATAAATACATTAACACTTGCTCAAATTTCAATTTCAATTTTTAATTGTAAAGTAGAAGAAATATGACATACACTTCACATAGTTGCTACGTTATCCGTGAATATGCATATTGTTTCTTCCAAACGTTTAAAACAAAATTCATAATTGTTGTAGACAATGCATTTAAAGCTTCACATAAGTTAAAAAGACAGAACAGTTTAAAATAATCGTACAAATTGTCTAACCTAAGACTTCCTTCATAATTATCAAGATATACCTTGGTGAAGTTAGATATACATGTACACGGTACCCAAATGGTGTTAGGACAAAGCACAATATATAAAAGTAATGCTTATTCGTTAATGCCTATGTTGACGAAAATCATGAAAAAAAACTAAACAAAATTTCAATCAGGATATTGTTTAGATTCAGACAGGATAACGTAGTGCCAGATAAGTTAAGCTGACCATTTATGCTAAAAGTTTATAAATTTTCAGAATTATGAGATATTTTAGGATATTTAAAGAAATAAAACTGCAAATCTACAAAACCCCATTTCACTTTTTTACAGATCTCGGCAAACATATCAAAGATGGACGTGTGACTTTCATAATAACACGTTGCTAGAAATATCCACAGTTTGCTACTGGATGGATAAGCTCCAAGAAATAATATTAAAGTATAATATTAATATGTTATATCTATAACATTTGTATATCTTTAGCGTTTTTAATACCAAGTTGAACGTCATTGGAGACTGTGTCATAATAAATTGTATTTTATAAATTAAAAAGGCGTTATTTCGACTGCAACAAAAATGCAGTGTGACATTTGTTTGCTCACTGGCTGTACATTTCTATTCATAAATGAAAAGGGATACATTTTATAAACAATTTTATATCAAGATAATCCGCACTTTAAGTTTTTGAAATATTGCTCTTTCATAGTGTTATGTGTTATGCATTTGTTAAGCCATTAAAATGTGTCACAGAAATTGAGCCAAATTTCTTACATTTGCAAGAAAAGATACATTACACAGTACTTGATCTATAAGCATTTCAATTGAAATTCCAATCTAAAATGGTCCACTGTGATGATATATAGGATTGCTTACAATTTGTTCTTACGTTTTACCTTGTTAACGTTAACATATAAGTGGATTGATTTGTATCAAATCTTCTTAACTAACAAAATAGCCGGAAATCCAGCGGAATTGACACATTGATTGTCTGGTATTTCCTTAATTAACACCTAAGTCAAGGAAATGCTCTCCTGACAAATTGACATATTCAGTCAAATTTGTTTATATCAACTGGCTCCTTAATGAAGCGTCTACATTTAATTGAAATATATTTATAAATAAATAGAATAATTGACAGTCTGAATAGGTAAATCAGCAAGGACTCTTAAAGCTATTTTAATAGCTTATGTTATATTTTATTACAAACATACATAGATTATTGAGAGTGACTTGAAAATGATAAATGTTTTTTCTGAATACGTTTTTTTATCTGAAAAAATTTCATAATTAAGCTAAAAAAGAGAAACCTTTAGTATTTATTTAGAAAAAAAAATCTTATTCTTTATAAAGATTATATGCAGAGGATTTCTGTCATTCTGTTTGACAATAATAAAAAACATAATGTGACTGAATTCAAATCAGCTTTGAGAATTTATAACGTATAGGGTATTGTGCCGCTGAAGATGTCATTTTCTTACCAACAGAGGCCACAATTCGAGAACAACAAGGCGTCGATTGAGTTCATATCCAAGAAAAAAAATCTGTATTTTACCGATTATTGGATGGATATATACAAAATTCATATTGAATTCTTTCTTTTATAATATATAATTGGACCTTTTTTGGCATTATCTCAGTATTATAATTAATCTAATTCTACATATAACTTTTGTCAAAACGTATACAGCTTATATATATATTTCACATTTTAAATGCATTTCAAAGGCATAGGTTCCAACTCGTATCCATTATAAATCCATCATAAACATACATGTACCAATCAATTAATATAGCATTTGCGACGGAAAGAAACTGAACGAAAATGATATAAAGTTCATTCAAAATGCTCTCAATATGCATATACGAAGAAAACATGGTGATATTAATAGTTCTCGTATCAAAACAATAACAAAAACAAAGCATGATGAGAAAAATATTCGACAACAATAAAATACGATCGTATAACTGATCTCAATAAGTATTTCACACCTCATACGTCAAATCTGGGCAAAACAAAAGGCTGCTACTAAACATTACTTAAAAGAAGGGATATAGCAATACATTTTGTTTAACAGATCTGATTCAAAGAAAATTGGATGATCTTAAAAAGGTTTTAGGAAAGTCAATAGATTATTTAATCAACCACTATTTGCTTCTGATAATCTTTTCGCCCGGCAAAAGAAAACCTTGTCATCTGTTAATTCTGTTAATATTGAAGATTTTAATCAATCACATGAAATAGGAAAAATAATATTACAATTATATATACTGTATTTTTGAGTTTATAAATCATCATATTTCAAGTAGCATCTTGATTAATTTTGATTAAGCTTTTAAAAATGCTGTCCGTGAACACACAAGGCACAAGCTAATCGACAAAACGTAGCCGTTGAAATAAACAACAACAAGAAACATGAACGTGAAACAACAAAGACACTATTTGTAAGATATGTTTGATCAAAGTTTTTTTTAACGATCATTAGGGTATAACAGTAATGTGATAAGATTTAAACTGTGTTGAGGTATTTATCGGTTCACATCCCTTAACACCAATCCAAATGAAATGACACAAAACTGATAACAAAGATACCATTATAATGGGCCTAGAGCAGAGGCTTTTCACATATGTTTTCTTTGTAGGTTTCTGTTACTTTTTTACCATTTGTTTCTGATATTTCCTTCTGAAAATTTGAAATTATCTGATCTGACGCATGTATTGAATACATGATAAACCATTATGATGATACTTTTATATCTTACACACATGGAAGCAAAAATAATAAGCTAAGATAATAAATAAAAGACAAAGACAAAACAAAAAAAATAACAAGTAAAAAAACAATAACAACAAAAGAAGCGAAAAAACGAAAGCGAAAAAAAAAAAATTATATGTAGCCTTTAGACCAATAATGTCAAACCGAATGTGCAATTCAATAACTTATACAAGTATAAAGATTGTCATAATCCATCTCCTGCAATATTGAGTTTGTGTCGCGTTTATTAGTATTCTCATTTTTTTACTTTTTATTTTTATTATTATCATTGTTGTTGTTGTTGTTTTATTTTTATTGTTGAGCAGGTTTCGCGCTTAATTTTTTAATCCCGGCATTTGTTTCTAGTTATAAATATAATACTTAATCCAACAAAACTCGAGGTCGATATAATATTTATTACCGTTAGAATATGCACTATTTTGTATTTAAAGACAAGAACATCATCAGGGCATTTTAGATGTGAGTGTTATTTTATTTACGTTCAAATGCCACAAGAAAAGAAGATAATCAGTGCCAAGAGCGGAATCTGGATGCCTGTTATTAAAGGTTACCGCAACATGTTACTTGACGAGATAAATGGTATGTTTGACAATCACATCTGAATACTTTCAGAATAGTTCTCTCTGTGAAATAACAACAATCGTCATTCTTAACGATCTGGTCATTAAAGTTAAAGTCAGTCATTCCTTTTCAACAAAAACCTTAAACCCTAGGCGGAGCATCACTGTCTAGAAACAAATGCATTTTATTCCTACAGTGACGGTGAGGTTGATCCATGACTCCCTCCCTACCAGCAACAATCGATATGCCTGCATATCACAGACAAACACCAAAAGACAAATTAAATATGCAACACATTTTAAGAGCTTTTAGTAAACCTGTATGTCTTGCTTTAAAGGCGGAAACTATTTTTGCAACAATCATGCTGTGAAAGTTACAGAGAGGGCTTCAAATGACGCGAAACAAGCCCACTCTAAATATTGTATGTCCGGGTTGAGTGTTTATTGAGGGGTTATGATGGTAAATATGATGATATTTTACATTAGAGTAAACGATCTACGGCTATGCATCAAAGTTTTCTTTCTTCAATTTAGAAATGAAAGGAAAGCTTTTAATTATAACTTATTCCCGAAATAAAAGATGAAATTACCACATTTTCACAATTTTGAATTGAAGAGAAAACATCTATGGCCTTTGTTTAACAAGAGTCTAAGGTCTCTGTCTGTATTCAAAGGAATTATCTCTTACTTATTATTTGCATCGTTATTTGCATTGTGTGAAAATCAATAGTTCAATTATATCTTCAAAAAGATGTGAGATCTTAAATATTTGCAGAGTTCCAGACTATTTAAAGGGTCTGATGAAAAGTAAACTGAAATATATTTAGATTAAAGGCATAAATGAACAAATAGAAAGTTCGCATATAGAATTATCTTTAAGATTCTATCACTTTTGCACAACCTAATTAGATAAATTGAATCAATAGTGAATATTGCGAGACCACGGTTTGTTGAAATGTCCCGGATGTTACTATGTTTTAATAAAATACTATACTTAAAGATTAACATAAGTATTGATTTAAACCAAATAATTTGTTTTGTCTTTTAACATCTCACTTTAAATAAATGAGAGTCCCAAAAGTATTCTGTTATCTCCTTGCGGCTCTTTATTAGTTTTAATGACGGTTTCTTGATACTCAATTGAGTAAATATAGAAACTTGACTGTCATGTTAGATATGTCATGCAATTACTTATATGTCCGTCCTATGTGGACAATGCTTTGACTGCACTTCTACTTTTTGTTGCAATAATGATGTTGTTTCTGACAACTACGAAAGGTATGTTAAGTTTTGTACACTGTACTACCTACTGTACACAACCTAAACGCACATTTGTAAAACTTAATAGTTGTTTTAACATTGGCATTAGCCTCTAAATGAAGATGAAGCTTTAAATAAAGGCTACTTTATGTAACCGTTCATTGATAAAATAGAATATAAAACGTTCAAATAACGACGACTAGTCTATAAATAATTGCTTTGTCTTTACCCTAGGTTTATCTTTCTTTACTGGTTTACAGGTTTAACTGAAGTAGGGATTTTGTAAAAGTTTACCAAAGTTTTGGACGAGGAACTTCGGATATCGTAATTGTAACAGCAAGATATTAATCATTTAATTATCGAATTAGAATGATTGCGGGAACAGCATAACCAAATTTAAATTGATGAACTTGAGCAAGGAAAAATCTAATCTATCATGATAGCTTTTAAGAATTTAATTTAATTTGTTCACTTCAAATACTTATAAACGTCCACCGCGTTTTGTAACTGAGTATTGTCAACATAACCGTATCTTCAACATTTTCTTGATTAATACCGCCCAATATATTTACTTGAGACAGTCTTTTTATCTAACTAATGTTGAATGTTATTTATTTGAGCTCAATGCTTTTCAATCATTTCCGTAGTTTCATTCAATTTATCTTAATCATGTCTGCACGCAAAATAAAAATCTTATGTCAATAAAGTGATAAAAAACAGACAATTTGTTAAATGAGCCTAGTAATGTTGTTGCCACTTTCTTGTCATGTAATTTAACAAAATACTTGTAGAAATTGTGATTAGAAACCCAAAAAGGATTATCAGCCATTCATTCATCTTTAAATCGATATATACTTTTTGAGCTCAATTTCATTATTTTTTATCGTAATAGGAGAACGTATTTAACTATTTAAATAATTCTTATACAGTTCGACACGAAATGACTGAAATTTGCCTTGCAAATCAGGCTTATATCTTTACAGCATCGCATCCCAGGTTTACAACCTTTGATACACAACAATGTCTGATACCTGATGAGCTCTAAAATATGACCAAACAAAACGAAACTAGTTGTCACAAAATAAAGCACACGATATTGAAAGTTTTGTCAATTATATAAGAAACAGATTTTAACAAAATATTGACCTTACAGCATTCAATCAACATCTCAACTTATATCAATAAAATATAACTTAATAACCAAACAAAACATAATTCACACCTATTTAGATCCTCTTACAATATTCAGCTAACTCACAAAACTCTCTTTAATAAAGCACTCCACTTAAAACGCTTTCATTTCGAGTGTGCGTATTTGCATATCTCTGCACCTAAATTGCCTTTCAGTACCGTTGATGGAGGTAACATGCTTGGATTATTTAAATATTTCATTTACACCTATCATTTTGAAATACGAATATAAGAACGGAATGACTTTCTTATTGTAAATCTTATCTAAACTGTTATGTACACTCAATGTTATTTTATAAGAGAATCAGGCACTTGTTATCATTTGCGATCAATAGGACATGTTGTTCTATGAGATCCTCAGTCTGTCTTCATCGTCATCTACAATTCTCAAGGACAAATTCTTCAAAAAATGTTACTTCGGACATTTGCATCTTCATTAAGCTAGTATTCAACATTCATCGATGTCTGACATAGCCAATCACAATCAAATACGACATTTTTATGTAGATAATAACGCATTTTAATACATGGAACTGTTATTTTTACAGCATCATATTGTTATGTATGACAGTATGTTAATAGTTATTTACTTTATATATCGTACATTTACATTTAAATGCTTTGTATGCTGTTCTAAACACTAAATATATAGTGTCGAATGCTTGATTTTCATAAGCATATATATTCTTACATTAAGGTTTCACAATAATCATTCAATTAGACATTTAAATGTTACGAAGGTTACACATATTAAGAAATGGTAAACACGTTGACAGAAAGCATTTTTTAAACTAATAACAAACGTTGTTGTTTATAGCCGTTTTATGCAATGTATCAACCTATCAATAATGTATCAATAAAATTAATCCGATTTTATACTCAATTTCAGTTTTTACATATAATAAACAATGTTTACATTGTTATCTTTAATGATTAATTTCTTAATCAAATAATATTTGCAAAGCGGTATTCTTTGAAACTGATAAATACACCAAATTAAACACATTAAATTTATTTGAATAAAATATATAATAATATATTTATTTCAAGAAAATACAACAGCAATCATTATATGTCTTATTATCAATGTGGCCTTCTGAAATAGAAACACAACAACAACAGAACATACATATAGGTAGATAATTGACTAAAACTAAATAATGCATAATATGTCTAATATTTTGAATAAGATACTTTCGACAGACACTCAACAATTTGTTTAAACATATTGTTTTACGTATATTGCACCATTCATTCGTTCGTTTGTGCGTTCGGTTGCTCATTCATTAATTCAATTATTCATTTATTCATTCAATCATTCATATTAACATAAAAGTAGATATGTCAAATCGGATCTTGTACCTCACATTTACCAACATCATTCATATATAATTATCTCGTGGTTTGTAATATCACCCTTGATACGAAATATTATCAAGAAATGTATTTATGATATCTTTGACCTTTCCTTGTGCATTTTAATCAACCATTTACAACAATAGCTAGCAAACGATTTTAAACCAATGTATCAGCCTTGTTGTGTAATGGGCTCGTCTGTGTCTTAATATAATCGTCATTTTTATTAATCCATCAATTGCTTTGTTCCGACTTATAAATGTGATTTGAATATAAATAAAGTTAAGCAATTCTTTCTTAACGTCATTTGAGCTTATCAGGAATGTTTACGAAGATATTTACGGACTGGCTGGGCTTAAATTAGTTGTTATGGGACTTTGATACAGTCAGACAATCAATGTTTTAATAAATTATATTTCAGATCGTCTCAATGAGGGCATTTATTAAATAACTTTGAACATATTTTTAAGGAAAAATCGTCTATTTTTTAAGTAACGGTATAACTACTATCTGCAATTATTGAAAACAGTTACCCCTTTGACTTTTAATAAGACATTTTGTTGATGAACATTTAGCATGCTGACTGCGACTGATTCTATCCATGCAACCAGTGCAGACCAAGCTAAACCGGCCAATTTGTGCCGTCAGCCCAGTACATATTAGAACAATTTTTTATAACAATGAATTACTAAGACCAGTTTGAAAGATGGACAGGTTCATCAAAGATATGTAGCGTTGTAAGAGTTAATATCAAGATGTTAAAAGTAAGGGACCTAGAGTTAATAGAACATTGGAATACCCTTGGAAATACAGATATGTTTTGCAATTAAAATATATGCAAACAGTTGTTAATATAGGGTGAAATAGCCTGTTTAAAATTTTTAAGAGTGGTAGAGTTTGAATTTCGATTTTATTTCCGTATTGACGCAGTGGTGTGGAATAAAAACAGTATTGTTTCTTCTCTGTAGGAAAATACCAAGCACGACCAGAACCTTTTATTTTCAATGAGTACCTTTTTGTTAACATTGTGTATATAAAATATGAAAAACAAGATCAACAAGGAAAGGCGGCGTTCAATGAACGCAACCCCCATATGACCCAGCAACAAGAACCAACGGCAAGGAGCCCAGGCGGACCCCAAACATAAAAAGGACAGGGCAACGACACGTTAATCATCAAATGATAAACAATTTGTAACTGATTAGGAACTCAAAGAAAATAATAATAGGCCCACAAAGGGGAAGGGGACAGAAGACCGGGGAAGGGGGGGGGGTTAATCAAAGAAATAAAAACTAGAGGCAATGGGGAAGATACTTACCGTAGACGAGAAAACAACAAGGGACACAAGCAAAAGTGTCACCAAAACAGTATGAAACAACATAGACATACATCTGAGGAACACAGTGGGGCGCCGCCTTGGAACGGTCAGCAGCATAGTAATGACTGCTGGGGAGTTTAAACCGGTTAATGGTGCACCAAACCTCGCTCTTAGCCCCACCATGTTCCTATAAACGAGACAGTGTAAATAAAATGAATCCCCGCCAAGTGAAATTCTAACAGTTGTCATGGTTACAAAAGGTTAAATAAGTAAAACACTAAAATGATCATGTAGAAACATATAAAAGTAAACCCAATGACCATAACAAAAGTACTCAATGTCCTAAAGGAAGACAGAGCAACAAGAAAATCACCTACAAGGGCCCGACGAAGCAAGGCAGAAGACGAACATTAAGACAATTCAGTCCCAAAGGGCTTTACGAACTATCCATCATAGAGTCTCCCACTTGGTCCGTCAGATGCAATCAAAAGAGGAAAGTGTAGTGTCCAACTGTAAAGGGTTGAACACTAAACATGCAGTATGTCTTAAAATAGTAGGGTCATAACCTCTTTTAATAAAACGTTTAATGATTTTTAGTAAAAACAGCAGAAAAAATTACCATGACCCAAAATCTTACGAAGTTTGTAAACCACATCGCCATAAAAACCAGGCTGGCTAATCCCTTGTCGCAGAAGAGTTTTTAAATCACTATTGAATTTAGAAATTAAATCAAAGTTACGATTGTAAAATTTAGTAAAATATTTCCGTAATTTATGATAGCGGTAGCCCTGTTTTAGAAGCTTGCTGGTAATAAAAATATTCCGCTCGTTGAAATCCTTTACGTTGTTACAAGCTCTAGCGAATCTAATTAACTGAGAAACATAAACCCCGTAGGATGTTGCATGGGGTACGTCTCCATCCAAATGTGGATAATTAACTATACAAAAGTCAAAGTCATCTCTTTTATCATAAATTTTCGTGTGAATAGAATTGTTGTAGATAGTAATATGAAGATCCAAAAATGATGTACTAAAATTTCAAGAGTTCGTTTTATTAAGTTGTAGTTCATGTGGATAAATGTCAGACACCATTTGATCAAAGTAAGGATTATCTAAATTAAAAATATCATCAAGGTATCTGGAAGTATTATTAAATGCGACTATAACATCTTGTTGTTTCTCTTCAGAGAGACTCAACATAAAGTCTCTTTCATAGCAGTACAAAAACAAATCGGCGACCAGGGGTGCATAATTAGTACCCATAGGAATTCCTATGATCTGTTTAAATAAGGTATTACCAAACCTGACATAAATGTTGTCTAAAAGAAAAGAGAGTGCTCTACAAACTTCGTCACAAGTCCACATAGTATAATGTTTAACAATACCGTTAGTAAAAAAAGCTTTGTTAGAATTACATGCTAGAAAGGTAACTTTTTCCCGTGCAAAAGTTTTCTGAATTAGGGAAATTAGTTTATCATTGATTAATTTATGTGGCAAAGTTGTATAAAGTGTAGAAAAATCGTATGTACTGACAGTTGAAGCTTGAAAGTTATTAATTTTGAATTTATCCAAGATTTCACCAGAATTTTTAATTGACCAAAAGAGATGTTTGCCTGAGTTTTCATAGACTTTATCACAATATCTAATTACATGTGTTTTAATGGCAGTCAAACAAGACGTCAATAAAATAGAAAGTTTACTTGTAGTGCAAGATGTAGAATTAGCAATAAATCTGGCTTTGTAAGGTTTTTTATGTAATTAGTTTCTAATGCAGTTTTTTCACAGCTGTGTCTACTTAATACAAAACCTACATGAAATTGTCTTGATTTGTTTTATCTTTTACTTTGGAAGCCATTCACTTCAGCTATATACATTTGTTGTTTCTTTTGTCTTTCATTTCAATTAAATATCGGTATATTGTAGTCGTTTATATGTTTAAATGTTCGTCTTCCTTTAATTCTTCCATATTATTTCAAACATAATCACACCTCTGATAAGATAAGTCTCAATGGCATACATAAAATACTTAAAACTGTTTTTACTTTAATGCACCCTTACATTTTTTCTTATAATTTATAAAATATTCTATAATTTGATATCGCACAAAAGACGCTATGACATTTACAAGTGCATGTCACAAGTTCTTAATACCATTAAATGTATCGAAGTACTATCTTGAGACTGGTACCTATATACTTGATTTCCTCCAGGAGCTTTCTAAAGTTATTTTGTTATTGCTAACAATGAGATTGTTTCCATTATATGTCACTATAGTTGGTAATATTTTGCACTAATGATTGTCACAAATTATCATCAGTATCATAACATCTTAATATCGCACGAGCTTGTAAAATAAACATGTTTGAGATTTTTATCTTTCTGAAATTCTTTTTTTTTTATTTTGATATCTTTTGACCAAAAAAGTCCACAAACTCTTCATTTCACAACTTAACTAAGAAATGAAAAATATCCACATTAGTTAGCGATGCCTCTTTATATGTATCTAATAACAACACACAGAACATATTCAATGAATATTCAACTTTATTTACACACCTCCTCTATTGTTTGTGACAGGTCTATATTTTTCGGATAGACCTGTTTAAACAAAGAAAGTACGTTATGAGGTCTATCTTTTGCACGTGCACAGGTCTGTTCTAGTCAGACAGACCCGGTGAAAAAATAGACCTACCTGTGCGCAGACAAAGAAAACATGAAATGCAATCAAAAATAAAATGTAAATGATAGTCATTATGTTCTTGCCTTACAAAATTGGGATACATTTTTTATAACAAGATAATGTTTCTTGAATGCACTTGGCAATTATTCCAGCATCCCTATATTATATCTTTGAATAAAAATAATGGAAGGCATATCAAAGTTAGGACACATTTAACATTTATTTAATCGCGTCATTTTTCAAAGAAATAGTAATCTAAGTGGTTCCTCTGTCATTCACAATTTAACAAAAATGGACGCTTCAAGTTCATTTTTATGAATCACAGCATACTTATTACGATTTTAAATCACCTATACCATAACATCTTAAACGTTCTAGAAAATTCACAGTAGATACAAATTGTACCAAAAATTCATATCGAAAAAATGCACCAAAAATATGTCCGCTTCACAACTTTTCACCATTTTATATACGCTTTACATTAGAAACCGCAGCTACACAGTTAATAGCTAAGTCCCATTCCCATCCGCGGGATCAACCAGATTGTTAAATCCCCGTTAACCCCTACCCCCTCTCTTTGAGTTAGGCTTTATCCTGTTTTTCTATCAAACCGGAGAAAAATCAAAACTGATTTCCCTTGAAAACCTTCGAAGCTAGGGCTTAGTTTCAAAGAATTCTACACAACAACGTTAAAGAATCCAAACATTGCTTATAGTGACATGCATATAGAAGTGCTTAAAGTGGATTGGGCACATCTTCCATTAGTATTTCAAATATCGATAGAAACGACAGAAATGTATTATTCATTAAAAAATTCTTGAAAAGAAATGTTAATAAAGTTATAAGTGATTTAGTATAAAAAAAATTATATGATGAACTATCATATTTTATTCTAGAACACTTTATAAGTTATATGAAATATAGTTTCGGATCATGTATCTCAAACTTGCAAACAATATACATAATATGTAAGTCTTTCGTGGTCTGCTGGGTATCCGGACATTGCCCTCCGGGCAGTTGACCTCTCAGATTTATGCCCCCTTTTTGCAGTGGCGGTCATTTGCCCCCTTAAATCTTTGGAAGGAGCGGACATTTGCCCCCCCACCCTCTTCCTGTTTTAAAAATGTTAAAATATTTAATTTTTTAATTGTTTGCTACCAAAATTCATCGCCTGTTGTCGAAATTTCATTGGGTTTGAACACACAAAAACCCTCGCGCAAAATTGTGAAAATCAAAATAGCATCCATAAATAAATGAACTATAATGTTTCCATTAACATGCAAAAACAAATCTATACACGAGATGATCTCTGACAAGTGACAAGTCGCAACAGCAAAAACAAAGGGGGGGGGAGGACAAACGTCCGAGATGACAATTGTCAGGGGGCAAATGCCATAGAATCTGCGATTTCTGATACGAAATACTATCAACATAATTATTCATTCTTTAAAATACCTTCTATTACAGACCTCTTCACTTTATTATTGTCAAATTGCACATTTAGCTTTTTTATTATTATTTTAAATGGAAAAGCAAAGTTAAATGCAAATATATATTGTTTTGTATTTAAGCAGAACGTTAATAAAAGCCTACCTGTATATGCGCTGTGTTAAAGATAATATTTGTGCATTACATCAATTGCTTGGATTAGCCATTTCTCAAGCAAATATAGTTTAACGGTGTGTAAGTTGGATATCGGCCTCGTACATCGGTCTTTCTGTTTAGGAAAGACCTCGTACTCGGTCGATATCCAATACATAAACCACTTAAGTCTTTTCTAGATGATAATAAGGACTAGGATAATGACTTCCAATTACCGATATAGCTTACGTAAACACTTTATTACTTTCTTCCCGTTATGCTAGAAATTAATCTTCTGACTTCCCATTTTCATTGTGCTGTTCTTCTATATTTACAATATTTACTATTTTACTATACCCGTCACATTTGCTATTCAGCGATGCAATTACAAGTTCAAATGTCAAAATGATTCAAATCTGAAAGACCCAACATTTCTTAAAGATTGTCAGTGCGGATTTCTGATCTATTTTTCTGAAGATTTATTTTAGATAAAAGCACGTCAAAGAAAAATAACTCTAAGCACTCTAATAGTCTAAGCACTGTCAATCAATGCACGAGTTTTTAAAAAGGAAGGTTTTTTCAAATAAATCAACGTTATCAATGTTAAATCAATGTTAAATGTAACTTAATGTCTGATACTTGTCACGTATGAATATGGCATCAGATTACGGAATAAAAAATCAATACATTATCAACCTTAATGCAAAATCAGGAATTTAAAAAGAAACATTGCAATACATACAAAATAAATTGTTCTTGGCAAATATTGAAAATACAAATACTTTGTGTAAGTTTTAATTCATTATAATACGAGAATAATAAGAGTTTTTTTTCGGATTATATACTCGTAATTAATAGTGTACCCATTTTGGTATAATTTTATGTTACGAAATAAGTAGACTTATGTGAAATAGATCAATAATTAGTTGGTATTGGCAATTAGATGATAATGATTATACTCGTATATAAGACTGGAAGGTAAAACCGTCTGGCAACGACGTACTTTCTTGTGACCTAATAATGTAACACACCAATACAAGTTTGTTTCTTTTGCAACAGTTGTTTAGTTCCCCTCATATTATAGCTCACTATTTTAAGTATATGTGTAAGGTTTTACTTTACAACGGATTGAAACAACTCAAATTGTGTAATATTTATTCGATTTGACACCTGTCCGCCGACACTTCGATTACTTTCTTCAAAGATAGACAGTTTGAGTCAAGCAAAAAACTGGGGTAAAGTTCTACAAAGCTGCATGGCAGACAAACCTGTACTTAAAAATGATATCTTGAACGGTTTCTGAGGACAGAAAAAAAACATTTGAGATAAAAAGACATTAACAAAGCAAAAACAGCTTTCAGAATGATCTGTCCCTTGCATTTTAAATGTGCAGTGAACTAGTAGTCACAGTTGAATATCATTGATTAGAAGTGAATAGGGTGCATTGTTCGATTGTTTGAAAACACAAACAAACAAAATCAAGCTATTTTGAAACATGTGTTTAAAGTTTAAATTGGCTTTAAGAGTAAATTTACCTTAAGAAAACGTTTTATTGCAACCAACACCGACGACGAAATCATGACAAAAATGTCAATTTTTTTTTCACCTAAAAGTGGAGCTAAAAATTATCAAAGTCATTTATTACATTTTCGTTTTCAGTAATTCCATAACTGAACAATATGATATATTCATATAGTGTTAAACGTAACAAACCCTGTGAATTAATATAAGATGATCGACATTTTTATTGATAAGTTTCGCTTTCACCATATATCGTTTACTGAGTAAATATTTAAGAAATGTTCATATCATTTTCTTTTTGGAAAAAAACGGAACATCACCGGCAAAGGAAATCTTACTGATAAAGATATTCAATCAGTTGAAAATGTTCACAGTTCATGGACCAAAGAACAAGTTAATGGAGATAATACATAGATATTATAGTAACACGTGAGATGAGTCTAACAATCTTTTTTAATTACGTCAACTTTTTCTTAATATATACTCGAGTTAGAGACATTTTTTATAATTACAGTGACTACGATCATACAAAGCGATGTTTATCGATTATGATAAGATTTTAACAACAGGTTGCTGCTTTATATGTAGATTGATTAAAAATGCATTCAACGTCTTTATCAATAATTCATCAATAATTTGTGTTAATTTTATGCTTATGTTTGGTAGAGGAAGTTTAAGATAAAAGATAAGATACTTATTTTATTAAAAGCTTTAGTGTTGTTGTGTTGGTTGTGTGTCAAACAGAATCAAAATGACACCTTTTTCTATCTTTGTTTGTTTGTTTGTTTGTTTGGATTTCTACGGCACGTCAACACATAACTGGCCATATCGTGCCAAATGCTATAAAAGGTATAAATGCTATATATAGGCTTAAAATGTTATGTTAAATTTTGTAAATGACAATAAAAATGAGCCAATTAGATCCTAGAATACAAGTTTATCTATTTCAAATAATCAATGTTTTTTTATGGAATTGTATTAAAGAGTTTTTTGAGTGAATTTACACAATAAAGTCTATTACGGGCCTGTGAAAAAATCATGACATTCAAGATAAAAATGCTTGACATTAAAATTTTCATTACAAGCTACACAGAAAGGGGCAATATCATTCGTGAGAAGATAAGTGTGGGTAATTTTAGTGTGTCCAATTCGGCATCGAAGAAGAACTGTTTGATCATGGCGGTTTGACAGAGATAGAGATGGTGACACATCATGAGATGGGCTTATATCGTGACTGCTAGATAGCTTTTTTCGACGAAGATGAAGCGATGGTTCCCCGGCTTCCGCATATAGACTTTCTACAGGTGAAGCGCGAAAAGCATCTAAAGCTTAACGTAAACCCTGGTGATGTATGGTATCTAGCATTTGAAGATATGATTTTCTTGCAGACCCATATACTACAGAACCATAATCTAATTTTATCAGATAAGACTTCTGTATAATTTCAGTAATGTGGAAGATTTTGATCCCCAATTTGTACTTGATAAAACCTTGAGTAAATTTAAGCTTTTAGGCATTTAGTTTTCAAATGTTTAATATGTGGTATAAAAGAAAGTTTATTTATCAAATATAATTTCTAAAAACTTAGCTTCATCATACTGGAATTTTAGAACCAGATATTTAAAGTTCAGGGTCATTATGGTGTTTCCGCAATTGACAAAAATGAACACATTGAGTTTTTGACTTTGAAAATATAAAACCATTTTCTATTGCCCTCTTTTGAATTTTATCTAAATCTTGTTGAAGTTGCCTTTCAATAATTGTTCTCATACATTCGATCGATAGCAGACAAGAAAATCGTCTACATATAGAGAACAATCTATGCCTGGTGTAAGAGCGCTAGCAATATTGTTTATTTTAAGGCCAAAAAGTGTAACAGAAAGTATGCTTCCTTGAGGAACACCTTGTACTTTTTGGTGGTCCTCTGAAAAAGTTGAACAAGTCTTACTTTAAAGTGCCTATCGTTTAGAAATCCAGAAATGAAAAGAGGAAGTCTGCCTTAAAGTCCAGCATCCTTTAGATCTTTTAGGATACCATATTTCAATGTAGTATCGTAAGCCTTCTCAAGATCAAAGAAAATTGATACCAGGTGTTGTTTATTAACAAAGGCTTCTCTAATAAAAGCTAGATGATTGTTTGTACCTCGCTGTTTACGAAAACCTGACTGAAAATTAGTGATAATTCCATTATTTTCTAGATACCAAACTTACTGATTATTTATCATTCTCTCGAATGTTTTGCAGAGGCAACTTGTTAGTAAAATTGGACGATAATTTGTAGGGTCAGTTGAAATTTTTCTAAGTTTAGGGATAGGAATAACCACCCCATTTTTCCAAGTGTTCGTCTAAATACTTACATAACAGTATTGATAAAGCTAATAACATATTACCAAACGCTTTAAAAGAATTGAAAAGTGGCATTATACACATCCACGTTGAAATGATAGTTCACTGGTATTGTCAAAATTACCTTACATTTTGTCATGATTGTATAACGTTTTATTTAAACTTCAATAACCTATTTGAGTAAGTAACTCACGGAAAATTTCTTTAAATATCTTACAATGTTAATTGGGTAAGAAGAGTGGTGCAGTCCTTTTATATTTAAGGCAGTTTTCATCCTTAACATTATACGATCGTATATCGTATTGGTCAATGCCACTATAATCGTCAATATTTTGAACTATATAGCTTTTTCTGCTCTTATTGACAGCACAATAATGAGCATAATGTTAATTTAATGTTAAGATTTGAAAACGAGTTTCTTTTTGAAATATTGGTTTCAAATTACCAAGAGAAGCGTAAAAATGATGTAAGTATGCTAAAACCATATAGTTTAGAATAAATCAGGTGTCCACAGAAAACGAAAAACATTAAATTACAGAAAGTATTTCTGTACTATTTCATGTACCTCGAGATGTTTTTGTGATAGTGAATAATTGTATGAATTTCGTAAATCTAAAAACTCTTAAAATGTTACCACAAATAATATTTGACTCCAAATGTAAAAGTAAAAAAAATTTTTTAGAGTACTGGTTTTTTATAGGGTTATGTTATATAACTATGAAGAGGGGTATACTCCAATCTTATACAGTGTTTTGATATGATTTTAATCTTATTTCATTTATATGCCTTATATCTACTTTATACTCGCTGTTTAGATGAAAATTGGAGGAAAAATAATTTGTTTCATAATGAAATGGTCCATTTCAACACGGAATTCGCTAACTAGGAAACGCCGCCACAACTACATTTCAAACACAATTATAACAACTTTACGTTTTCTGCGAACTTTAATCAAATCTACATGGCATAGCATTCTCTGAATTTTGATATTTGGTGTAGAGTTTACAAAATATATAAAAAATGAAAACACTTGACACTGGATTTTAGCGACATGCACTAGCTCGGAATTAGCGATAGAGCGATTTACCGTATACCTCCGAAAGAGGTAGCTCTATCATTTACCAGGCGTGTGTATAGTCTATATAAATTTAACATTCTATATATCTTTACTTATTTTCATCACATTGTTATGAAACTGTCTATCTACATCCAATAATGGAAACACTCACAATATTTCTTCAGAAATGCCGAACAATTCAGTTACTTGATAAATATGTATAAAAGTCGTACGCTATTCAATCAGAAAGGAATGTAGAAGGTTACAATAAATCAAATACGTACAAGTTAATGAAAAGCAAATCGCAAATATATTTTGAAATCAGAACTGTTTTCTTTACAAATGCTGTTTTCAGATTTCTGTTTCTCAAATCGTTTCGATTTTGATCTTAAGCAGAGAATCAGAAAATAATAATTTTGAAACAATTTGATGAATAAATGTCACAATTTAGGCAGTCCAGTCTTGCTATTATAATTTACTATTGATTTACAGACTGAAAGCTTTTAAATATGCAGTCTAAGCATTCAGAAGTACCTCTGATTGACAACATCAATCACTTTTAAGAAGAGAGGCTGTAAATGTGAAAAATGTATTTAAAGTAAAATATAAATAACACTGTTGTTCACAAAATATGTTTATAACAAATGTGTGCAAATATGTTTATTGAATAAATGACACTAACGATCTGTATTTTCGTGACCTATGAAAATGTCAGACAAACAAAATTGCAATATTCTCTCAATTACAGTAACGAATGAAGAAGATAATCTAGATGCAAGCAATGACAAAATAAATTAGTTAGAACAAGTCCTGGAGGAAATCAAGTGTTAACATAATTATTCTTGACAATTGCAAAGTCAAAACATGTGAGAAATGTGAGAACTATATGCGTAATTGAATACTGACATTTGAAACAATTTAATTTCGAGAAAAGTGAATTGGTCATGCTTAGCAGAAGGTAATAATATTGAATTTGATTTCTGTTTAATACTAGATTTCTTAAAATATGGACCATTCTTAACAAAATATCATATCATCAATAAGTTACCTTTATTTTTAGACTGCCGCGAAAAGTTACCTTAGAGGTGTCACCCCAGGCTTTATCAAACCGAGTCTGCAACAATTTCAAAGGGGAGTTCTTTATTGTGTTCTTTAGGGATTCTGCTTTTCTCTAATTAACAGTGATGTGACATAACATCATACAAACTAATGTTAAGGTTTGTTGATAAAAACACGATACAAATCTAAATAAACAAACGTTTCGCAGGGCATAATCATGATTCACGATATTTATAAACGTTAATAAGTCTTCGTTATCAAATATTTATCATACATATGTATATTCAATTTGGAAAAAAACACCATATATCAACTCTCTCTGTGCAAAGTCAATTTATGTAATGCATCATTATCTTTTTTATTTCCTTGTCGTGATAATATGTTTCATTTTCCGTATAGGAAACATCATTTTCTTTAGAAACAACATCCGAGCAAATGACTTTCATGTCAATATATAAAGGAAAATCATTTTTATAAGTTATATATAATAGAACATCAGGAATTGAAGAACACCCTGATATATTACGTCATCACACAAAGAGTTAACAAATGGATTTTTTTTCTGTTCTTGTATTATACATCATGCTGATTCATTTTTTTATCCACTTGAGGTGAAAACATGTCAAGAATGAGATCAACTGGTGTTATGTAACGGGCATATTATATAAAGAGGGGTTATTACAAAGGGGTTATTATATTGCAGATATATTTTTCTTAAGTCTTTATAAATGAAATTATTCATATTTTCTTTGAATTATTCAGACATTGAAACATCCGAATTGTCAAGTTATACTATTATTCCCTTAGGTGTTAATTAACATAGTAACCATATTATATTGACCAAATAACGATATACGTTATACAATTAACCGTCTCATTTTTGATGACATGGAAACAGGAAACATTTAATATATTAATTAACGGGTCATTAAAATAGATTATACGGAGATCTATTAGCCTTGTAAATAGAGAATCTTCCTTTCCAAGATCAGTACGATTTTAGATATTTTTGAAGTAACACGTACTCACTTAATTTTGATAATACTTCTGACAATTTACGTTTAAAGCTTGTAGTTGTATTAAATACTTAAAAGATCAGATTGTTAAAGTTAACGTTCTTGAATTTATACTTATATTTATATGTGATAAGAATTAATTAGAAATTGTGTAATAACAGTATACTTAATATTGATACTTGAACATTTGTGATAAATATAATCTGACATTGATACAAGAACATCTATTAAATGAATTGACTTTTGATAATCTTGTGTTATTCTTCTTGAAGTTTTACATAGAAGTGTGTCACGAAATTGTAGTTACATTACACTGGGCAAATTATTTTGAAGATAAATGAATATCGTTTCTGCTATGTTTTGTTTTTCTTCCCCGGAGGCGTACTATAAGCCCATTATTTAGAACCCTAACTTTCATTGGAATTGCAAGATTGGTTTACAAACATAACACAAATCAATGGAGAGTGGGTTTTTAATAAACAATATTGTGGTAAGACAGTAAAATCTTAAAACAATGTTATAAAATGAAAACAATAATTGTTAATCTTTTAAAAATAAATGTTTCGGTTCAAGAGTAATATACACACTTCTTCTACCTAAAATCAAACATGCCGTGCTTGCACAATACAAATACTAAAATTAGTGCGATTTATATCTTTCTTAACCAATGCTCGGCGAACTGTAGGCGATCTATAAGTACGTTGTGCTGGAAAAGGTGCGTGTGAAATTTGTAAAAGTTTATGACGAATACAAAAAAGAACAATTTGAAACATGTTTTATTAATAAATCTAAATTAAATTAACCTATAGCTGTAAACGTTTAACAGCAGAAATACGGTTGTTACTTTTATCCTCGACACTTAGAATTATTCTCATTTCTTCTACTGTGGTAGGTCACGTGACTATGTCTGAAGTATAATTCACAGTGAGATTTTAGTTGAAAAAAAAATAAACTAAAAGTAAAATTTACTTGTAGGATTCTTTTTTTATGTTTTTTTTAGTATAAATATTCTAGTATGTTTCTGTCGAACGTTGGTTGACCCGACCATTCTATTATTTCATTTGAATTTTCATTAATGTGTTGTTGCTGTTGTTTTTTAAGAGTAATAAATTTTCAAAGCATAATTACTGAACATATAGCTGCTGACTGAAAATGACAACAGCAGCAAAATAAATTTGAAATTCTAATTACAATTTTCACATACTTTATAAAGCAGTCTATAATTAAGTATCACACAAAAGACACAGACATTTTCAAATACATGTCACAATTTTTTTATACTCTAAAATGTATTGAAGTGGTTTCTTTTAAAAAATTTTATTTTTTTAAAAATTGATTTCCTCCTTTTA